>NW_026732294.1:117500-210000 GCF_028476545.2 Physella acuta
GGCTATCGACAAGAGGGTAATTAGGATCTTTATTCTTAATTTCATCTAAAAATAAAATTTAAAAATATTCAATGTTTAATATACATTTTTCATTTTGTTAAAGAGATAAGTAATACAATAAAAGCAGATTTATTATTTAACTAGCCGTCCCGGCTAGGCCCTGCTCTGGCCTCTGTGAAAAACATATCTGTAAAGGACCATGACATATGTGTTTTGTAATCAGCATATACCCGGCATAACCACAACCAACCAAAACCAAAACACACAAAAAAAGAACGGCGAACTTAACACAAACAAACACAACACAACACCAACAGAACACAACCACAACACAATCACAACATAACACAACACAAACAAAACACAACACAAACAAAACACAACACAAACAAAACACAACACAACACAAACAAAACACAACACAAACCGGGACGGCTAGTATTATATAAAATTGTACATCTTCTTGTAGTTTGGTGCAGGTGTCTATAAAAGAGCTTTCTGAAACCTATCTGTAAAGAAAGATGACATGTGTGTTTAGTAATCAGCATATACCCGGCATTGCCCACCCTAACCACAACCAACCAAAACCAAAACACAAATAAAGAAAGGAAACATAACATAAACGCAAACACTAATACAAACGATAACACAAACCCAAACCAAACCACAAACACAAAACTAACCACAAACACAAATACAAACACAAACCCAAAGAAAAAAAAACACAAACGAAAACGAAAAAGAAAGAACGAAAACGAACTAAATCAAAGCGCAAATCCAACCACTAACGCAAACCCAACCTAAACACAAAGAAAACACAAACGCAAACATAAACGCAAAAGGCTCAGTCTAGCCATGCTGGGGCGCAAGCGGAATCGCCTGTTTCAGCTTAATAAACGACTATAATACCCCAACTTATTCATAGTCTTTTGCACTCACTTATACGAACGTAGGCGCCAAACCGAACACAGGAGGCCCGGGGCACCAAATGAACAATTATAATACTCCAAGCTTATCCGGAAACGGTAAGAAATAAACATATAGGTCATGTAGGACCTGGCTTATTAACTGTTATTGATTTTAAAAAATAATTAGTAAACAGTAAGTTCAGTGTATAGAATAAATAAAAGGCAGTATTAAAAATACCTACAATATTTGCACTTCATCAATCCCCGCTAATTATGTAATTTTTTTTCCCAACACCAAAACAAAGTAATAAAAAGTAAATTCTTTTCCACTAATGCAATGTTTTATATAGGGAAGTAACTGTGTTTTCCAAATCAAGGGACGTTATGAGAACTAAAGGACAGAATGCAAATACATTTCAGACACAATTTTAGAAATTTTAGAAACGTTGATACACTTTTTTTTAAAATTTTATGAATTGTTCATAATTGAAAATTATTATTCTAAGTATATAAAATGAAAATTGTTTTTAAAGACTTTCAATAGTAATTTTTAAACTCATAAATTTAGACCATGAGCACTATAATAATCTAACACTTAAATCCATGGAAGTATTCACTACACACTTATTACAAACATACATAATTGAACTTTATATATTAGACCTTGATAAGCTTGTAAAAAAGTAAGAATTGTAATATTGATACTGTCGTAATTTAAGTGAAGATAAAATACAAATAATAATAATAATAATAATAATAATAATAGTAAGTATAATAATAATAAATATAATAAATATAGTAATAATATGAATAATAGGTCAGGTCCGGTTCGGTTCGGTACGGTCTGGTTAGGTTAGGTTAGGCTAGGCTTGGCTAGGTTAGGCTAGGTTAGGTTAGGTTAGGTTAGGTTAGGTTAGGTTAGGTTAGGTTAGGTTAGGTTAGGTTAGGTTAGGTTAGGTTAGGTTAGGTTAGGTTAGGTTAGGTTAGGTTAGGTTAGGTTAGGTTAGGTTAGGTTAGGTTAGGTTTTGAGATTACTATTTATAAAAAAATGTTTTTGTTAAATTAAAATTAAGCATCCCTATTTGTTTTTCTACTCACTCATTTTTAAAAGTGTAGTCAATATAAATTAAAATAACATGAACACAAAAATGAGTGTAATAAACTTAGTTTTTCTTTTAATATATTAATTACAATAGAATCGACTTACCTGAAATTATTATTAAATTAGTTTGAAACACTATATATAATTTGTTATAGAAAGGTAAAGTAAAAAATTTGGACCACCCTCTAACAAACACAAAAGCGAATAATGTTCTTGTCGGCTTATAAGACACCTGCAGCTTAAAAGGTTCTCTGACCCAAAATAGAAATTTCCTCTTCGCCTTGGGCTTGCATTGCCTTTTACTTCTTTTTAAATATTTTTTTCACGATTCATCATCCAAGTAAAATTGTGATTCAATAGCTTGCATACAGCAATAGCCTTCATATATGTTTAGGTAAAGTGACAGGTTTTGGAATTAACCATCACGAGTCTTATTTATGGTTTGACAATAAAAAATGTAAGTGTTAAACTTTAATGTTTATCATTGTACTCTTTTAGGTTTACAATAAACATTTAGTTTTAAAATATTTAGAATTATGTGTAAGATTGCTTAAAATAGTAGGATATGGGGCTTTTGGGCATTTGTCCAATAAAAGCAAGTGTCCATTTAGGCATTTATCGCATTCGACCGTGTCCATTTGGGAAAATGTCCGGCTCCAGGACGAAATACAATATTGATATATCAATATTATATATATATATATATATATATATATATATATATATATATATATATATATATATATATATATATATGCATATATTTATATACATATATTTATATACATATTTTTTATACATATATTTATGTATAAAATCTTCTAATTTTGTCCTGTCTAATGTTGTGGTTTTGTTCTGTTTTTTTTTTAATGTGTTACAAGGATTTTTTTCTTTTAAAGTGATGTTTGTGTGCGCAATTTTTAATATTGTTGAGTTGTGTTGTGCATTTGTATATCTTTACAAAAAAATATATAAGTTTAGCGATTACATTGGGTCCGATTATTCATTTGTGTCAAAATAATGGTGTTGTGCAGGTAAGCGAAAATATAGTCTGTTGATACAGACGTAAGGTAAATATTTTAACCCGAATAAGGTTTAAAGAATTTACATTGCGAAACAAAATTACCTGGGTAGGTATAAGTGTTGTATTTTTTTTTTAAATGAGAAATTATAACTCCTACATTGTTAAATTTGATTAGCAATAGATATGGTTAAAATTTTTCTCAATATTTGATTGCATGCAGAGTCCTAATTTATTAGAATACGCTTATTTGCGTAGATGCACAGACGCGAAAATTCATGGTTGCGTACACTGATACATGTGTATATACATAAATACACACACATATTAATATATCCTAATATATAAAAGTCCATGTACGCACGTCTCTCTCACTTTCTCTGTCCGCAAAATATTTTCGCAGGGTATCACATCAGAATCTATAGCGATATATGGGGAACTTGATACGGACTTTTGTTGAAAATAATATGGTAAATGTTTCAAATGTATTACCAACATTTTATTTAAAGAAGAAAAATAAAAAAAAGGCATATTCGAATGTAGAAAAACAGTTTCAATTATGCAACAGGAAAAGTGTTGTGAAAAAAACTCATGAAACAATGACGTCCCTAATGTTTATACATTAACTAAAGACGTCATCTGCCGAGTTTAGAATAAAAAGAAATGAACTATGTCATTCAAATTTGATGTAGATCTACGTACACTATAAAATGTATACAATACAATTTTTCCGACCTTAACTTATAAAATTTATTTTATCTATTTGGATTCTAGATCTAGAGATTCTAGAATCTAAATCTACGCAAAAACTAGACGTAGACGCTAAGTCGCTAAGATCTAGATTTAGACTGTATCTACTCTTAAATCTATTCCAAAAATAAATTTCTATATTAAACTATTTCAGGCCTTAATTATTTTATAGATATCTTTGTTTGTTTAGCTTTGGAACTGGCTAATTTGGGATAAAAAATTAATTTGAAAGAATAGGCATATTCGCGTAAGCTAAGTTTTTTAAATAGGTTTTCATTCTCCATGTTTTACAAATTACCTAAATAGATAAGAAGATAGTGTACCTAATACCACGCAGGTGGCGCGGGATCGAGACACACCAAATCAAACTTCATTTTTATTTTATTTTTATATGTGAATCTTCCGATTTTAGACTATAAAGAATGGAACTACTTCATTCACATTTGATTTTGATTTAGATCTAGATCTATAGATCTACTCATCAAGATGTACGCAATGAAATATATACAATTTTATCGGTCAAACTAATACAAATTACTAATATCGTGTTGTAAAGCATATTGCGTTTTGACCAATAACTATTTCACAATTTTTTTTTCTCAAACAAGTACAACATTTTAAAATATATAGGCCTATAATTCACGTGAAACGGGTACCTATGGCTAGTAGGTATATAAATGCATCTTATTCGATATTTCTTTAATAAATCTCGACGTGTTACAGCGCCTAGACTAGGCAAAACTTTTCTTTTCCATTCTTGTAAAAACGATAACTTGAGTACCGATTACGCTTTGTTGAAAAATTAACTTTTAGAAATATTAAATTCAAATGTGTGGTTGTCTATTAATATTTTAGAACGAAGTGTTAATACTCTTCTTCATTTTCTCAAAAGGGGTCATCCATAAATGACGTCACACTCGTAGGGGAGATAGGGGTCCGTAATTTTGTGACGATGTGTGATGAGAGGGAGGGGGGGGGGGGGTTCAGATGTTGCGACGCAACACTTTTGCATTATAAAAAAGCAATGTTAGAAAACGAATTTTAGACGTTATTTCGCCATTTAGATAACTGTTTTAATAAATTGTAATAGTTTAGACAAGATTTTAGAAAAATATCGATGTTTAAAAAAAAATCAACTGCAATTTTGAGGGGGGTTGTAGGTTGAGGTGTGACGTCATTTTAGGGGGGGGGGGGTCTGGCTTTTTGTGACGACGTGTGACGGAGGGGAGGGGGGGAGGTAAAAATCGTCAAAAAAAGCGTAACGGCATTTATGAATGACCCCAAAGCCGGAAAATCAATTATTGTTATGTTAGCCAAAATTTCAGATATAAAATATTAATTTGCATGTTCTAGTTACTTTCTCGTATATACGAAGTATAGAGAAAGTCTTGTAATCGTGCAAAAAAATCGAGATTTTTACAAATCTCGACGTTGTACAACTCACTGATACGGAAAAACATAATTTTGCAACATCGTCCGAATGTCTGTGTGTCTGTCTGTGTGTTTGTCTGTGTGTAAACACGATAACTTGAGTACCGTTACAGGTTGATGAAATTTCATATATAAGTATTTTATCAAAATCGTAGATCCTGATCAACTTTTGAGCGATTTCCAATAACCGGAAGTGGTACTTTTTCTACTTTGAATTTTTCAAAAACCTATAACTTGAGTACTATTTCAGATAGATCAATGAAATTTCACATGCAAGTAAAAGATCTAATTCCCTACCTTCAGTCAAATTTTGAAAAATTTCCGTTGACCGGAAGTACTAATTTACGCTATTTCAGATTTCTCAAAAAACGCATGTAAATTTATAAAGTACTAATAATTCTTTTTTCTATGAGATTCTTTTCTATTTTTAAAAGTTTAAGTAATTAAAAAAAAAATTAATAAAAAAACTTGATACTAATCCACTTTGTATAGTATGTACCACTTAAATATACCAATATTTTAATTTTTTAAAAATCAGAGTTCGGTTAATGCGCAATCGAAGCAGATGGGGTTCGGTACCTCCAAACAAGTTGAGATCCACTGTTCTAATTATGTCGCTCAACCGAAAATAGCTTTATCGACCTTTAAGTTTAAAACGGTTAATTTATACATTATAACGTAGATAATGTTAAGTGAAGCTTAAATGCAACAACGCCTCCGTTTAAAGTTGACACGCTGGAGATATCCTCTAGTGCAAAGAAAAAAATGTTCACATGATGAATTGCCTACACGAAGTAATTCATCTATAAAATTATGCCGTAACGTGAAGACCTGTTGACAGCGTCCATGCTTAGAAGAGTAATTATCTCTAGTTCGAGACGCAGGTGTAAATGCAAAAACGTTTTTCTGAAGTGCACGTAGGGCATAAACGAACGCGACGATTTACATATCTAAAGCATGTTTAAAACATAATATATCATGTGGCATTAATCAAACACACAGCGTTGGCTCTAAGTAAAACATTTTTGTTTTTTTAACAGTAGAGACGAAATAGGTTACAATTTAAAACCTTCATAAGATATTAATATACGGAATGCTAAAGTAATATAACAAAGCGAACAGTTTGTCTTTCGATGCAATTCACATTTTGAAGATTGTAAAAAATTTTAAAAGGTCAATTCGTTATTAAATTTCAAAAATTCAGAAGTTCAACTATAAATAAGACGTGTATTAGCATCAGGATAGCTTAATAGCTGGCTTTGGCGTAGCGAGGGCGGGGCGGGAGGTGCGGGTCGTACCGGGTGACACTATTCATACAGGGGGAGAATTGCAAAATTTACAGAAACATGCTTTTTTTTGGCCGTTCGATAATAATTAATTTAAGTTAAATAGTTTTTTAAGTAAAAATCGACATTTATAACAAAGTGGTAGGGGCGACGCCTAGACGATAAATAATGCCACCTCCAACTTTATTATTTACAAACGATGGATAAACATCGTTACTATTAGGTCTGTAGTGATTAAATCTCATAAGCATTCATGTAAGCGTATGAGGCGTATATTTAAATATTTATATTTATATATACACATACGTTTCTTGGGGGTGTGACACTACGAAATGCCGCACCGGGTGACACCCGCCACTGATAACCAGCACTTAACAAAATATTTACGAACGTTTGATAAAAAAAAGATAGAATCTTGTACACAAAGGTCGACATTAATATTTTGTTGCTAATTTTATTTCCAAATACAAAATATACTGTCAAAAACAAATGTAATACTTGGTCTATCGAAGACGTGTGGTGTTAAAAATTTTTTCGAATCATTTGTAAGACTAGTTTAGCAAAATTTTAGTAAAACTTCTGTAATATTTTACTAGCATTTATTTGTTAGTCATCTTTTTGCTTACTTCTGTATCCATTTATATATATATATATATATATATATATATATATATATATATATATATATATATATATATATATATATATATAAATATAAATATATATATATATATATATATATATACATACTTATATAAAGCATTGTCAGTGTGTGTCTGTTTGTCTTTTATGCATTACTACACATTTTATACGATCGCCATGAGACTGGGAAATTGTTGAGAATACTCATGGGTAGGTTTATATGAATAAAATTAAAAAAAAATGACAATTGATTAGTGAGTTGATAAACTTTACATCTTATAAAGTAAACCAATTGAAAAATACGATCGTGTTATAGCGTGTGACATAAAAAATTCGACTAGTTCTTTGTACGATTCTTACGATTCTCTCTACTTCAGCGTGAGAGATCAGATACTTTTGATTGATTGCATTACATCTTGCCTATATCACTGTATTAAAAAGAAATATCACTGATTCTTGAATCGCTATCCGATCAGTAATATAGCATACGGTCGGAGCGGGTGTGTGGAAGGCGACACTCGTTGCCAAAAATTTCATAGAGAAGAAAATAAGTACATTGTACAGATTATATTATTTTTAGAATAATTTTTTTATAGAAAGTCCTAATACTGCAATTTTTATATAGTTAAGACCGCTAAACCTACTCAACGTGCCCCGATAAATATGATTCTAGGTGTCGTCCATAAATGACCTCACACTCTAAGGGTGAGGGGAGGAGTCCGTAACCTTGTGACGATGTGAGATGAGGGTGAGGGGGGGGGTCAGGTAGTGCGACGTTACACTTTTGCATTATAAAAAGTGGGGAGGGGGGAGGCGGAGAGGTAAAAATCGTCAAAAGAGCGTGACGTCATTTATGGATGACGCCCTAGAATAGGCGGTGAGTAATTAATGTACACTCAAGGCTTTCATACACCTATCCCTGGGCGTGTAGGGCGGTAGTGTCAGGGCCGGCGCCAGGTTATTTAGCGCCCAAGGCCAGGGGTCGGCAACCTTTTGAAGCGGAAGAGCCAAAAATTACAATTTTCAAAATGTCCCTGGTTTTAAACAGCCACTAACATTTTTTAAAATTTCAAATATGTTATTTTTTTTTAAGATTATTTGTATTTGTTCAAGGAGCTGGAGAGCCGCATCTTGATATCAAAAGAGCCGCATGCGGCTTGCGAGCCGCATGCGGCTCTTTTGATGTCTAGGTGCGGCTCTCCAGCTCCTTGAACAAATATTAAAAATTATTTTATTTTATTTTTAATACTCATAAAAGTATTAGTCTGCAACACTCGGTAATGAACGATACAATAATAAATATAAACAATAAACACAATATTCTATTAGAATATTTAGATACTCCCTATTTCAATGCACTTTCTTGTTTTCTTTTTTTCCCTTGTTAATCCCTACCTCGGATTAATCATCGAATGTCATATTGTAGGGTGCTGCTTAAAACTAATGTAGGCGCTTAGTGCTCGCGGGATAGCCCTGGGCACCCTGCAGAGACTTAGGGCGCGCCTGATTCGATTCAGTGAGCGACTATAGCAACCCATTGTATTCATAGCCTATTGCGCTGTTTAAAATGAACGTATTGTTGCCCATCGTGTCTATAGTGTATAGCGATTTTTTTAATTAAAAAAAACGTAGGCGCCATGGTGCTCGAAGGTGAGCAAGGGACGCTTTTTGTCGCGCAAATTACGAGGCGCCGGCGGTTGTGCCTGTTGTAGTTTTGCCGCTAAATATAGTAGTACCCCTTACCCGCTATGTAGAACGCCTGATTAACGGACGCCAAGTAATAACGTAGCCGCTCTGGAACTCAGGGCGCGAAAACGTGTATGGACAAAAATTCACCACCCGGGCGCCGCCCATAAGTATGTAGAGAAAAATCGCCCCCTCCGAAATTTAAAATATGATTTTTTTTGCACCAACCTCTACTGTAGTGTTTTAATCAACTCCTTTAAGTTTCATGATGATCGGATGAAGGGTGTGAATCCGCAGTAGACTTCTATTTTTTATATACCGTATGCGAATTTGAAAAACTGTTTTCGCAGAAACCTCCCCAGGAGAATTCGCAACAACTTCCCAAAGTTTCATGGCGGTCGAATGAATTGGTGTAGTAATGCGTAAAAGAAAAACAGACACACAAACACACATACATCGCTTAATATATATATATATATACTAGGCATACTGCCTAGCTTCGCTTAGGTTTTCAAAAACATTTGATAATTTGAATAGTAATTATTAGGTGATGGATGAGGCGTGGAGTGCTTAAATGTAAACAGTAATGCTAATTTTAGAGAAGATGTTGTAGGCCTATGCTCTTTAACATCAGCTTTCAGAGAAAGTGTTCGAAAGTACGCAATTTATAACTAAGATGGAAATAGAACTACAGAGGTTCCATGAACAGTATATCTCATAATTTATATTACATTGACTATTAAAATTAATTTTTTATTTAATATGATACGTAGCTTAATTAATAACTTATTTTTATCTAAAACAAATGCTATACTTTGTCGTTTTCTGTTTCTGTTTAAAATAGTATACAATTATTTGAAAAATAATTATTTAAAAAGGTTACCTTCCTTGGAAATTAACCGAATGAAGTATCTCTGTGTTTACTTTTTTTTTAAACAAACAGTTACTATGCTTATATAAGAAAATACGATATATAAACATATTTAACGACTACAATAGCTTTTTCCGACGGGATTAAAGTTTTTTTGTTACCCTCCAGGGTCGGTCTACGACCTCAAATAATATTAACGGGATCGATCGTCAAATTATTTATATATATCTCATATAAGGAGAATTTCACTCGCGGTCATCTTTTAGCACTGGTCGAGGGCTTTGAGTCTGACCAACAGTTTTTCCATACGGCCTTGTCATCTATAGAAGTGTATGCAAAACATTAGCATGATGTACAGAGGTTAAGTAACGTAAAACTTGTGTTGAAATAACCCTGTTTTTTTCCATAAAATACAAAGATTATATAGGGAAATACGACTGGTCAGTTTTGACCCCTTTACGAAGTTTTCCCAGATATGCCGAGTTTTTTGTGACACCCCAAGGCGTTCTCCTACCACCTCACAAAATATCAAGGGGGGTCGTCGGAGGAAAATTTTTTTCGTAATAGAGCTCATATAAAGAGATTTTCACTCGCGGTCACATTTTAGCCCTCGTCGAGGGCTTTGAGTGAAACCGACAGTTTTCCCTAAAGGTCAAGCCATTGACCTAAGAGTATGCAAAACATTAGCATGATGTACAGAGGTTAAGTAACGTAAAAATTGTGTTGAAATAACCCTGTTTTTTTCCCATAAAATACAAATATTATATAGGGAAATACGACTGGTCAGTTTTGACCCCTTTACAAAGTTTTCCCAGATATGCCGAGTTTTTTGTGACACCCCAAGGCGTTCTCCTACCACCTCACAAAATATCAAGGGGGTCGTCGGAGGAAAACATTTTTCGTAATAGAGCTCATATAAAGAGAATTTCACTCGCGGTCACATTTTAGCCCTCGTCGAGGGCTTTGAGTGGAACCGACAGTTTTCCCTAAAGGTCAAGCCATTGACCTAAGAGTATGCAAAAATTTAGCAAGATATACTGAGTTTAAGTACCCTAAAGCCTCCGTTGAAATGACCCACTGTTTTTCCAATAAAATACAAAGATTATATAGGGAAATACAACTGGTCAGTTTTGACCGCTTTACGAAGTTTTCCCAGATATGCCGAGTTTTTTGTGACACCCCAAGGCGTTCTCCTACCACCTCACAAAATATCAAGGGGGGTCGTCGGAGGAAAAATGTTTTCGTAATAGAACTCATATAAAGAGAATTTCACTCGCGGTCACATTTTAGCCCTCGTCGAGGGCTTTGAGTGAAACCGACAGTTTTCCCTAAAGGTCAAGCCATTGACCTAGGAGCATGCAAAAAATTAGCCAGATATACTGAGCTTAAGTACCCTAAAGTCTGCGTTGAAATGACCCTCTGTTTTTCCCATAAAATACAAAGATTATATTGGGAAATACAACTGGTCAGTTTTGACCGCTTTACGAAGTTTTCCCAGATATGCCGAGTTTTTTGTGACACCCCAAGGCGTTCTCCTACCACCTCACAAAATATCAAGGGGGGTCGTCGGAGGAAATTTTTTTTCATAATAGAGCTCATATAAAGAGAATTTCACTCGCGGTCACTTTTTAGCCCTCCTCGAGGGCTTTGAGTAAGACCGACAGGTCTGCCCTACGGTCAAGCCATTTACCTATAAACATGCCAAAAATTAGCCAGATGTAAAGAGGGTTAGTGCCCTAAAGTCTGCGTTGAAATGACCCTCTGTTTTTCCCATAAAATACAAAGATTATATAGGGAAATACAACTGGTCAGTTTTGACCCATTTACCGAATTTTCCCGGACATGGCGAGTTTTGTGGCTCCCCAAGGCGTTCTCCTACCACCTCACAAAATTTCAAGAGGGGTCGTCAGAGTAATTTTTTTTCGTAATAGAGCTCATATAAAAAGAATTTCACTCGCGGTTACGTTTTAGCCCTCATCGAGGGCTTTGAGTGAAACCGACAGTTTTCCCTAAAGGTCAAGCCATTTACCTAAGAGCATGCAAAACATTAGCCAGATGTAAAGTGGGTAAGTGCCCTAAAATCCGTTTTGAAATCACCCTCTGTTTTTCCCATAAAATACAAAGATTTTATAGGGAAATACGACTGGTCAGTTTTTACCCATTTACCGAATTTTCAAGGGGGAAATTTTTATTTCTTTATATAGCCCATATAAGGCGCCGGTCAGTCGAGGTCAGTTTCAACCCCCTCTACGTAGACTTTTCGGCCAACCGTCACCGGCCCTCGTGTTCTATCGCCCCAAGGCACAATTGTGCCAAATTTGACGCGCCTTCGGCGCCGGGAAGTGCCCTATCGGGCACTTCACCACTTTGCTTTATATATATATATATATATATATATATATATATATATATATATATATATATATATATATATATATATATATATAAATATATATATATATGTTTATATATATATATATATATATGTATATATATATATATATATATATATATATATATATATATATATATATATATATATATATATATATATATATGTATGTATATATATATATATATATATATATATATATATATATATATATATATATATATATATATTTATATATATATATATATATATATATATATATAAATATATATATATATATATGTATATTTATATATATATATATGTATGTTTATATATATTAGAAGACTGTCTCGCTAAATTCTAAATTAAATCTTTTCATTGTAAAGTATGTCCATCACGAGACAAAAACCACACAGAGATAGGCTCGAACTCATTTCTGGCCTGGAGTAATCAAGTTTTAAAATTTCTCATTTACCCCCAACGAAAATTATGAATAATAGTGTTCCTTCTTTTTTGGCAAGTTGATCAAAGACCATGAATCAAGAAAACTTGATATGTGTAATGGTTACCCACGTTTTTTTTCTGTTGTTGTTTTTTTTTGTCTTTTTTTTTTCTTTTATACTAATAATGTGGAATTATCTCTTTTTATAGCTTACTCATTCGTCGGGATGCTTAAATTAAATAATTCTTAAGAGAAGAATTTTTTATTATTAATTCCCTTAGTAAAAAAACTAAAAATTAATGGAAGTGGTTTAAAGATTTGCATATTTTTCATACTACAACTTACATAGTTTTGTTTTCTCTACGCAACAGTGTGTTTTAGTTACTGTAGAAAAATCACTGCTGCAATAGATTAGTTTTTGGTTTTACAGAACCACTATTTTATCAAGGTGCAAAAAAAAAAAAATGTGTCGGATTTTGTCCCCCCCCCCCCCCTTCCCTAAACAGCCTGCGTTGTGCGCCGACCCAAAAGGGGTGCAATCGTGATAGGTAATAATATAAAGAGCTCATTATTGAATTTTATACAGTCGAAATAAAGAATGTGGACTGCCTCTTGGCATTACAGACTTATTTAATTGTTTTCTACATCAATTATGTAACATCAAAATAAAAAGGCAAAGTGACTGTTAAAAATTGTTTCTTCCAGGCATCTCTACCGCCCCCCCCCCCCCCAACGAAATGGAATTTATATAGAAAATGTATACTTTTAACAGTGTCCGTCCCCGAAAATATGAGTCCGCTCCCCATCCCGTCCCCTGTCCCGAAATTTTCAAGTTCACCCGAAGAAAAACGTCTGGAAAAAAATACTGGTTTAAAAGCGCCCCGACCTTTTCAAATGAGGAAGGTGGGGGCGCATTTTCACCAACGCGCAAGATAGGACGCAAATTGTATAGTTCGTCCTGGGCAACTAAATAGATCTTTACGCCATCGTATATAGTTGATATAATATAATCAAAGTTATCAATTATTACGTACTTTTTAATAATGGCGATTTTACATTTTTGCGCCCCCTATGGACAGCGCCCTAGGCGACCGCCTAGTTTGCCTTATTGGTAGCGCCGGCCCTGGGTAGTGCAGGTAAACCCGTGCCCCGACAAATGTGATCCAAGAAATAGGCCTAGAGTGCTAGCATTTTTTTTTTTACATTTAAATAATTCAGATTTTAAAAAATCTTATTTAAAAAAAAAGATTGGTAACGCATTGATGAAACTCTCTTAAAATTTTATGCTAGTTAGAAGTAAATAAAGTTGTTTCGACAACGAACAGATTCTTTTCAAAATTGGCATGCGGATCAATACAATTGGACTTAGATTAGATGCTTAGTGATGTTTACAATAGTTAATTAATTGTCTTATTTAAAGTACTTATGTTAATACACAATTTATGTAAAAATATTATTTACGTTCGTTTGGTGCGCAATTCTTTTTGTAATATTTTGTTTTCAAAATTTAAAATTAGTGAAAGAAATTCATAAAAACGTTTTCATAAAATTATTTTATAAAGGTATGCATTAAAATGGGGGTTACCATGTTATGCATTGAATACCTTTACACAATTTTAATAGCGATCCACAGTTTCAATAAGCATAAATATAATTCTTCCCGAAAGTATTCTGATTGAAAATCCCCAAAAGATTTATGACAGTCATATGAATAATTCAAAACTGCATCCGACTTTTTTTGAATACCGAATATATAGAGAAAAATCACATCAGTTCCCTTTGGCTTCTCCGAAATTGAGTATCTTGATCAACTCCCCAAAGTAGAAGGTGTAGGAATGCACAAAAAAACGAAGTAACACACACAAACACACACATATACACCACGAACACACACACTTTAATTTATAATTATTTATATGTACATATATATGTAAAGAGAGAGAGAGAGAGAGAGAGAAAATGCAAATACGTCTAAGAGCTTTCAACATGATGAAACAAATACAAAAGCCATTTAATCCACGCTAAGCTGGCTATTTATCTCGGCATTGTAGTTGACTGGATCAACGAGTTCACCGCCGTCGCTTTTGACTCTCAGGGGGAACTAGGTTATAGGCCTACTGCTTTCATGATCTTAATAAGGAAGTACTTAACAGACTAAAACAGAGCTGATGGAATGTACATCTATTTGTTGAGTCTAGATTACAATTTTCATACGTGGTTTCTCTACGAAGCATATTCTTAAAGCAAGCGGAAAAAAAGGTTTGTGAAATCTAACGATTCACATGCACATCTTAATAAAGGGTTAAGACGTGCTACATACAATTGACTCTGCATCAGTGGTTTATGTTGAAAAAGTATTATACTAGAAGCGTATACCCGATGTAATCCTTACATGGTTAAAACATAAGTGGTTTCTGTTCAAAAGGTATTATACTAGCAGCGTATACCAGGTGTAGTCCTTATACAGTTAAAACATTACCCAAAATATGAAATTTTGAGATCGATCCACCGCTAGCTATCGTACCTTCACTTTCTACATACCGATTCGACGTTTGTAATTTAACATTGTGTTACTCGATCACACTTATCAGAAAAAAAGGAAAAATGTGTATGTAGATCTTGACGTGTATGTGTGCGAGTACGTGTGTGTGCATTTGTATAATAAATTAAGTTGTATTTTTATTTATGAAATCTTTAAAAATTAAGAATTTAATATTGTTGGAGATTTTGAACAGATCATACAAATTGTATTTGGTAGATATCACTTAATTTTAAAATGTACATATAAATTATGTTTTTGGTTGCAATGTTCTATTTCACATTCTTTCCGTTTTTATATACTTTTTTCCTGTTTTTGTCAATTTTAAACTGAGCCTTTTATTTGTATCACAAGCATTTGTTGTTTGCCATGTGAGCGAAAGTATGGAGATTTTACGAACGATAAGGAAGGTCACGAACGGGTACCATTTGTAACTCGATGCAGTAGTGTTTTAAAAATGCCCTGTGCGATATATTACACCGATTTCTTTCAAATTGAAAACCTTGTTTTTTTTTTTGTTATTCGCGGGCTTACGATTTCATGTAAAGCAGCTTTAAAATGAGGAATAGGCCTACAGATTAGCTTGTATCCAGAGTCTTGAGCCTCAACAGCCTAGGTTTCTTTTTGGTTTAACAACAAAGAGCTTTACAGTCCCATAAGGATAATAGAAGAATAGTGAGGATTTGATGGTTAAGGAGACGTATAATATGTTAATTTCTTTAGAAATAGGGAGCTTCCTATACGAAAGATCGCGATTGATATAGGTATAGTGTTTCGTAAAATGAGGTAATTAGGCTTGTTGGTTATTTACAGTGGGTCTTGGGCAAACGGTCATGTAGTGGATGGAGGTGGACAATGTGCTAGACATCGATAAAACGTGTCGTATTTCGGTTAAAATGTTTATATTGAATATCAACTGTGTACTTGTTTATACAATTCCTACGAGTTTTAATACGTTTTAATTTTAATTCTGGATCCTATACATTTTATTTAATTACTATTTAATGGTTGTTAGTGCAATGTCCTGTTACACTTTCATTTTTTTTAGTGTACTCTAAAGTTGATGGTACAAAAAGATATTTTCGTACTTGCAATAAAATCCAACATTTTATTTTTAATATTTTATTTCAATCACAGGGTAGTTGTGTATATATGTTTAAACAGATGTCCTATGTTTAATATAATCTTCCATGCAATTATTTTTTAACTGGAGTCGCTTGTTTTTTATCCGCGGACTGATTTGTTAATTTTTTTTTTTAAATTTATTCTATTTTATTTAAATAGCAGCCTCCTTACAATCTACAAATATTCAATTGAGTCTTCAGTTAGAGCAATAAAACAATGCACTGGAAGATAATAAGGTAAGAACACTTACAAATATAATGCAACACTCAAGACTTATATTAAGTTTTACATATTAAATTACATTTTTTTTATTAAAATTTCAAAACGTCAACATAAGTATTCACGAACAAAAACAAAATAGTAAATAAAATAGATATCTGAAAAGTGGTATTTAAATTCTGTATATTATGTGACTTAATTGTTTAGGCAATTATTTGCGAGTTTTAATGGTTTTTTTAATCCTTCTCTTCTAATCTTATTAGGTTGATATCGATGGAGTTTCGATCCCTGCCTAAAACCAAATATGTGAAGATCAGATTTATTTTAACTTTTGCCTTGGCCACTGCTGTATTGTACACCATTGTATCTGACATAAGTTTCTTACCTATATTCTCACGTGCTGACATACGTATAAATGCAAGCTACAGGAACAAGAGCTATCACACCTTTCGAATATGGACGGAATCAGACAAAAACAACCGAACAAAGTGGCGTTACACCGCCTCAAAGAACTTCACGAAAACACTCTACAGTGAACAAGAGCTCAGCAAATTTCCATTCCTGGCTGAAAAAGTCATTAACCCACATAACTATAAACACGTCATCTCTCCAAGTGTTACATGTAAAGACCAGCAAGAAATAGAGATAATCATCTGTGTTTCCACTCGCTTCGACAACTTTGCAAGTCGTCAGACGATTCGAGAGACCTGGGGCAGTTACGCTAACGTCAGCTCCCATAATTCGATTCTAATTTTCTTCATTGGTCAACGAAACAATAGCGCGCCTAATGCGAGTTTAACCCAGAAATCATTTCTTTATGAATCTGTTATGTACGGAGATATATTGCAGGAGGATTATTTGGACTGTTATAACAACCTCACTCTCAAATCCGTGTCTATTCTCAAGTATGTTTCTATTCACTGTTTTAAGAGGGCAAAATATATTCTCAAAGCGGACGATGATATGTATATTAATGTCCCGTATTTAGTTACTAGTTTGAAACAACTTCAAGCTAAAAAACCTAACCTCGACGCTTTTGTGATGGGAATAAAACACACAAAACCTAACCCAAACAGATCTACCGATTCAAAGTGGTACATATCTATTTCTGAATTTCCTGAGGACAATTATCCGGATTATGTATCAGGTGGGGCCTACGTCATGTCTACACAGGCGGCATGGCTGTTGTACCAGGCGTCCCTCAGGTTGCCGTTGTTCCGGTGGGAAGATGTGTACATCACGGGGATGTGTTCCAAGAAAGCTGGCGTTGAGGTCTTAGACAGCGAACTGTTTTCTTACAGCAAGTATTCTGTGTCCGGATGTTCGTTTAGAGAGCGGATCTCAGGGCATCCATACAGTCCGGATGAGTTACGACAAATACACAGCGAACTGAACAATCGTACGCTTGTTTGTACTTAAGGACTTCATAAAAACCTAAAGTTACACTGATTAATTTAATACATGTTACTATTGTTTACTTTATACAGACCAAGTTTTTATAACTGCTGAATCTATAATATAAGTCTAGTAGTAGTGTGTAAGTCCTTCCTTCTGGCATTCCGTCATTATTTCATTGCTATTGATTCAGCTGCGGAACTAAAAAAAAGAGCCACCCCACACACAAAAAATTGTTTGGCCCCATTTATATATATATATATATATATATATATATATATATATATATATATATATATATATATATATATATATATATATATATATATATATAATAGGACCCTATATACAAAAATAAGAACATAGAATACATAAGGGCACACATATTTGACTATTTCAAAAAGGGAAATTATTCATGGAAGTGGTTTGAACGTTTGCCTATCTTTCACACTACATGTCATGTAGCCTATATATCTTTTTCCTTCACGAAACAGCATGTGTTAGCTACTGTAAAACATCACTACTGTATTAGATCTGTTTTTTTTTACTAGAATTTTTTTTTAACTATAAAAAAAACTTATTGCGGGGTATGGCGGCACTGTAGTTCCGCCCCTGTATAGATTCTAGAACCATAAAAGTAAACATCAAGACATATCCTGATTTTACTTGCATCGCATTGACTCAATAACATTACTAAGCAGGGTCTATTTATGTGACGCCTTAATTATTTTTTATTTTCGGTAAAGATTTTATTCTTTTGCATACTCAACAAACTAATGTGAAAAAAATATTAAATACAAGCACATTGCTAAAACATATTAAACGGATCAATGTCAACTACAATTTTCGCTTATTTGCCGGAGAAAATTTTTATAACATTAGGGTCTAGTAAAACTAATCAATAAAAATGTTTAATAAAATGTTTAACAACTATGCCAGGGAAGGTAATTTAAAAAGAAATTGAACTCTCTCTAAATAATGTTATTAAATTAATTCTTTAAAAAAAATCCTGCCGCATTGATTATTAAATTAAGGCTCATGATTATAATATATTAATACAGATTATTTATATTATTTTGTGATTAGTCGGCATATTGTTTTACATATTGTTTTACATGTTTTGTTTTTGTTTCTATGATGTCTTAAAAATCACTATTTTTTGTTTTGTTTTTGTGTTATTTAAGGCGATGTTTAAATTAGAGAAAATTGGAAAGGCTCTATCCGAGCGAGGACATCCGGGAAAGCGTAATTCGATAAAACGTTTGTGATTCAGATTCAGTATACGTTTTTGAGTTTTCGTTTACGTTTGTGTTTTCATTTGTGTTTGTGTTGTGTTTGCATTTTTTGTTTGAGATTACGTTTGCGTTTGTTTGCGTTATTATTTTCCTTTAATTTGTGTTATAGTTTACGTCGTGTTTTTTTTTTTTTTGTTTAAAGTTGCGCGTGTTTTCTTTTATGTTTTCTTTTGTGTTTGTATTTGATTTTGCGTTTGCGTTTTAGCTTTCGTTTTCGTTGTATTTGTGTTTGTGTTTGCGTGTTGCATTTGCGTTTTTTGTGCGTTGCGTTTGCTTTTGTGTTTGCGTTTGTGTTGTGTTTGCGTTTGTGTTGCGTTTGCGTTTTTGTTTGAGTTTGCGTTTATTTTTCTTTTGTGTTTGTATTTGATTGTTGCATATTGTTTGTGTTAAAATTTTGTTTGGTTTTGTTCCGCTCCCTAGTTGGCCTACATTGAAAAAAAGATTCACCGTGCGAGGCAAGGGTGTGCAGCTAGTTGTAACTATATCTATTTTGAATTCTAATCATACGTTATTATTTGGTTTGCATGGTTTGTTTGTGGATTGTTACAAATCTTGCACCTTATTTTTAAACTCATTTCTCGTAAAGCGATGACGTTCTAACTATCCAAATACGGTATTCCTTGAAGACGATGCAATGATAAAAAAAAATTAATCGGAACAAAACGTTGCTATTGGGACTGCGTGGCTTAGCAATAGAGAGTTATATAAATTAAAAAGCTATTGACCTTAACACACATAAATTAATCTGAATACAAAACATGACCTATTTTTGAAATGGAAAACCCTCGATCTATTTTAGTTCTCACATGTGCCTCCTTTCAAAATGGAAGTTTTGTTTTTTGCTTTTTCAGCTGTGTCCTTACAAATATAACTCAAACAAAAGTACTGAGCGTCGGTGTTGTGAAGACCAAACTGTCCATCAACACACGAGTACCCTTGTATGTCCAACTCCTGCTTGTGCCGGAACTCTGGTGAGTACATCGCTCCGATGATCTGCTCGTCTGTACTGGACATGTTGGCTTTGAGCAACTCTTGTACTGTAGATTTGTAGGATTTGACAAACGTTCTTATTACCTGAAGATAGGAGGAGATACGTAAGTCTAAGATTGAATGAGAATGAAAAAAGAAAAGAAGTATGCAACAACCATTGTACTTAAGGTTGTCTAAATCCACTAAATGGCTAAACGCCTTAATCACGAATGGACAATGGCAAAAAAAATGTCGTACAATCTTTTTGAAAATTGTAACCATTTTTTTCCGATTTACCGATTGAAAGATATTAAATCTAAAAATCAACATTTTTTCTTTTTCAATCTATGAAATGAAAGCAATGAACCAAACAAGGTACAGTATGTAGGCCTACAATCATAACCGAAACGTAAAGAAGGGTAAGGTTGACTGTGAAGTAAGAATAGAAAAGACCATTTGCAAATGATCACACCAAGCGATCTACTATTAAGAGAATGTTATATACTTTCATGGCAGTTCTTAATTTTATTGTTGGAAGGGATCCGTTCCAACACAGTTCAGTATACGTGTCAACTCGTTTTTCATTATTGAGGCCATTGACTCCGATTTCAGCCTGCTTTTCTGTTTAGAATTGCTTCTATAGCCTTTTGTCATACCAAGAGCGAAGTACAAAGCAGCAGTTGTTTGATTTTGGAGTTGTCTCTCCTAGAAGAGTGTCTGTCACCAGCAAACGAGCCTCATGAGCTTTACCGACTCGACCACACCAACCCCCACTTTCATAAATGATTTATGAATTATCATTACAATTTTTAACATAAAATGTAAATCAATAAAATATCAGCACAGTTATGTTGTGTATATTTATCATTGTTTTAAGTAATGGCAATTTAAACACAAAAAATGTAGGCCTATTCATAAATTCATTAAGGATTTCTGCTAGTTATATGATAGTATTGCTTTTAATATTGACAAACGTTCTTATGATATGTGTGATAGGACAAAAGGCATACGCTCAAGCGTCTTCAATCAAACGTACATTTAAAGTTACCAGCACCTACTTGTTGTGTACCCATAACGTAACCACCAGCTAACCACACGTAGCTATTTTTGATGTAGTCCCATGGGCTCAGTCTCTCCATTTTATGTCTGGGAGCCACCTCAGTAAAACCAATTCTACTGTTGTTGAAATCTGGAGGTATCTCCAATGTGAAGTTCTTGTTCTTCTGCCCCATACTGTCTTCTATGAGGTTTCTATGTTTTCATAAAGTTTTCTTTTGTAAAATGTAATGTACTGTTTGTAACAAAACTGCTATCAGCTTAATTTAACTTAGTTTTTTTTAAAAAGCGGTATTTTTGTACTCTTGTCCTGCTACGCTAAAGTTGTCACATTTTAAAACGATAACATTTGTGTAAACTAACTATGATTCAGGCTTTCATTAACCATCTCCTTCGTCACATATTACACAGTTGGCCTGAAAAATTACCGATTCCAGTCTGTAGAGAATAACATCGCAAATCTATGTTTTCAAAGTAGTACAAACTGCAAAAGAGGATGGATTGCACACATTTGCATACAACAAGCAACATCACAAGTTTAGAATCCCCAAAGAAAGAGGAAAGCATCTAAACCAAATCAAGCATGTAAAAGATCATTTGCCAGAGATGCAGAAACAGACGAAATATCATGGGCGCAAAATAGAGGAATCGCACGAATCGTAGTTCCAAGTAGAAGTTATATTGGGTTGCTATGCTCCACAAGGTGTATGATTATGATAATCATATTGTCATGCTAAATTTTAAATAAGCACCCCCAATTATCATAATAATAAGCACTTGAGGCTTTGTTGAATATTGTTGGCTACGTCAAAGCGCATGATTAACATTTATATTTCATAATAAAAACAACAACTCTGTGTCCACATATGTTTCAAAAGAAATCTACACTGCCCTGATACTCAATACGTATATTGTACAAGTTTATAACAATATTCCTCACCTAATGAGCAATCTAGTTTCATGTTTATACCTAACCTGCCCTGTATACTTATTATTTTAACAATACAATACCATAACAAATCAACGTATATATATATATATATATATATATATATATATATATATATATATATATATATATATATATATGTATATGTATGTATATATATATATATATATATATATATATATATATATATATATATATATATATATATATATATATATATGTTATGGACAAAGCCCGAATGCGGCCAATGCGCGCATCGGCCAATATCGTCTCACATTGGTCGGTCAAAGTCCGAAACTTTGCTAATTTTGGCCCATGACCGGCCAATCCGCGGACTGGCCATGGTGGACCGGCCAAAGTCCCAATTAGAAGATCATCTGGCTAGGGACGACTGGCCAAAGTCCGAATTAGAAGATCATGAGCAGATTTTGGCTTTTTTTATGCCGTAAGGATTATGAAAGTAAGTCTTTATTGATTATTAATTAAAGTAAATGACAGAAACGTTGAAATATGTTATTGTACTATAGTCTCAATCAATCAATATTATCATTTGTTACAACAAGTTGAACTTTTATGGCATTTAGAATTACATAGTAGCTTGTTATTTTTACACTTGCAGTGATTTGTTGTGCAGTTGTTTGTGCAATTGCAGCGAGTGTAACCTTGGCCCCCAGTCAATGATTGTAAAGATGCGATGGTTCGTTGTGATTTTTCCTCAGTGCCAACTGACGACAATAAGAGCAGTTTTTCGTGAAAAATTGAAAACTCACTTTTAACATACAGTTGTTTTAGAACACCATGTGCCGTTCCTAATTTGTAGAAACCGCCCTCGACGCTCATGACAACTGCAATCACGCTTCGGGGATCACCGCGACCTCTGTCAACATCTGGAACACGGATGCGTACATTGTCACTCACTTCAGCATATTTAAATTTTGTATTTGATGTTTTAAGCATCTTAGCACCTTGAGTTTGCAAGCTAGTATGAGCTGCTGACCTGTGTTCCATGATGTCTTGTTTGTTGTGACACAATCCGCAGGTAATATTTCCTCCGTACCCTTCGTCTGCTTCATTGGGTACTCCACAAACAGCATGGACATCGTTGCCACAGGTTCCACAAGAATGAGCTGCACTACAATGTTTTTCACAAACTATAGAGAATCTGTTGGCCACATTATTGTTACGTAGCTTTTCTGGACGTTCCACCACGGCAACAGATGTTTTAGCTGAGGATGTCGTTGCATTTATGGCAACCTCCATTTCTTGTTCAATGTTTTCAAGAAATCAGGTATGCAAGGAAATTCTGTCGGTATTTATCATGCAGTCCAGTCAAGGCGCGGTGATGGGTCTGTTTCATTTTGTAAACCCCTTTTTGTTGGGGAATTATGGTTTCTGACGCCCACGCCATCTCAAGTCGCTTGGACACTATTGAACGTTCTGTCTTGTTGCACGTGGTCGGTGACGCCGACTGTCTTTGATTTTGTTCTTTGATGATTGTCATCAAGGAGGAGGCTGTCACATACAGTTGTAGCCCATATAACATGGATTTACATTTTTTTCGTTTGACAGCCATCTGCTATGTCTGTCTCATGGTCTGACGGCCCTTTTGATCCATGTTGCCTTGCATATAGAATGCTATACAATTAAGAGCTAAACAATACGTTACAATGAAACCGCACCAAGAATAATGAAAACGCGATCACAACTTAGTCTAGATAGAACATTGGCCAGGACATCCCGCCAGTGCGCGCATTGGCCGGCGAATGTACAAAATACGCTCTAAAGTTTAAGCGCTACGGACTTTGGCCAGTACGTCCCGACCAGCGCGCGCATTGGCCGGCCAATGTGCGAAATACGATCTTAGTGCTAAGTTCTTCGGGCTTTGGCCAAGAGAGCCGGCCAATGCGCGCATTGGCCGCACTTCGGGCTTTGACCGTAACATATATATATATATATATATATATATATATATATATATATATATATATATATATATATATATATATATATATATATATATATATATAAATATATATATATAACAGACCATAGTTATGCTTAAGTATGCAAAGCTGAAAAGAACAAGTCGTACCAAAACAGATTATACAAAGATTAAAAATGGCCCATAACCAAGCAGGTCTAACCCCTTACCTAAACAGACCAATGTCCATCCATGCCAGATACTTTGTCCGTATCAGTTTGTGGTCCATTGCGAAGATCAGGGCGTCGTATTTAGCACTCATGGTGCAGCTGTAGTTAGCGTTGATCATGGTGGGCGATAGTTTGGAGTAGGAGCTGTTCTTGTAAACTTGTTGGATCCTCTCTAGGTTTTTGAAGGCGCCCAGCTGAGACCTGGAGATTTTCACAATCACAGTTCTGTGTGCGGGTTGCTGGGTGCGGATTTGCCTGCGTGGTGGATAGGGTAAATTATGGTTGCACTTATGAATATAGATGCAGAATTTTAACACAAACATACGCACACATACACACACATACACACACAGACACTCACATACACACGTACACACTCACTCATCTTATATTGCTAACTCAACGTGTTAAGATGTTTAAGATAAGATATTGAGACAAGCGTTTGTTGGTAACTGATACAAGAAGAGCCCTTGCAGGTGCCATGAACATCGATGGACCTTTCTACATGTACTTTTTTGACATATCCCAAAAGAGCCGAAACTTTGCCAACAACCAACATGTTAAAAGCAGTATATAACATTAGAGCATTGTATGCAATAAGACAATGCCATGCAAGCAATGCATGGCATGTGTTGTTTATTTTTAAGTTTATAGATTCCCTAGCGATGACGGATGGAAGGAATGACACTACCTTGCGGTTTATATGATAGATTATATGTTGAAGAATGTTTTTCCTGAAATTTAGATATGTCTAACTAAACATGAAATTATACATTGACTTTGACGGAAGCCGGACGTTTTTGAACACCTTGTTTAGGCGACGTGTTGCGGTGGTTAGATAGCGTTTCTGACACGGTGTTGTCTCGCTACGCTGAACAGAGGCACGTTTGTTTATCTTGTTATGCTTCACTTGTGTGGTGATCTTTTAACAAAAGAATGAGGCGTGGTCTTGGGGCGAATTAAAAACTAAAGTTAGTCAATCATGTTTGACCTCCATTTCATCCACCATGTTCAGACAATGTGTTAAAGTGATTACTTAATAAAGAAAGTGCGATTCATTTTAAAAACTTTTGATAAACTTTTGTCTAATTTCATAGATACAAAAGATAATGTTTGTACTTCTTTTATATAGCAAATATAAATTAATTAAGAATTTCTACGTGATAATATATAATATTAATTATGGAAAATAATTTATTTTTCCTTTATTTTTGTTTAGATATGTATTGTTTATCAAAATTTAAAATTTAAATTGATTACAAATGACTATTTGGTAATATAATGTTAAAAGTTTTCGGACAAACGGCCTTCGGGCAAGTGGCTTTCGGGCATTTGTCGCATTCAGGCAAGTGCCTATTCGGTCATTTGTCGCATTCGGGCAAGTGTCAATTCTAGCATTTGTCGCATTCAGGCAAGTGCCTATTCGGGCATTTGTCGCATTCGGGCAAGTGTCAATTCTAGCATTTGTTGCATTCAGGCAAGTGTCAATTCTAGCATTTGTCGCATTCAGGCAAGTGTCAATTCTAGCATTTGTCGCATTCAGGCAAGTGTCCATTCGGGAAATCTGCCTTGGGGCAAACAGCATTCGGGAAAGTGTCTTTCGGGAATTTGTCGTAGACCCGACATTGACCTACTTAAAATATTGTAAAATTTCCTCATCTTCGAAAAACGCCACGACCGGATTTTTCAGCCAGCCCCATGTTGTCATCCATTGCTTGTATCTATCTAGTGTCCTTGTGCCTGACCACTTCTGTAAAGTCCCCAAATTAAGAAACATAGTGACGATAGTGATGGAGGGAACATCGTCTTCTATCTTGTCAACGACGAACTGAAAAGTGAATAGTTACATTTAATGCTAACAACCGCAAGCCGTATTAAAGGACTTGTATGGTATGACTTATAAAGGTACCACTAATCAAGAACCAGAGTTTAATTAGCAAGATATCTCTCGAGGTACCAGAATTACCATTTAAAAGTACAGGTTGAGGAACGTTTAGCTTAGAGCGGATCAGAGTAGTTTTATCGTTTATCTTCCTTTATTCAGTTCATAGTTCTAATTCTCTTTAAAAACGTCTTAAATTATTTGAAGTTTTCTTAACAAAACCACAAACAGATCAACTTATTATGATTTTGTAGACTTTGTGAAGGTTCTAACCCCATGACACATTTATATAATTACTGTACTATACTTTGTTTTTCAAAAAGAGCTATCCATTAGAAATTACATCATCGACCAATTTTGTGACCAGTATCACTTTTCTACTGGACGGAGTGACTGCAAACCCGCAAGTCTCGAATTCAAATCCTGGATCAAGATACTAGACCGTCGCTGAGTCTACCTTGATCTGATGCAAAGTGCTGACCACACTATCCTTTCAAATGCCGAGGTCACAGAAACAAGTGAATTCTACTTTACTTGCCCCATGAGCATAATGTTTGGAAGTGAACTATACTTATGTTCTGTTTAGAGACGATAATATTGTTTCTATTGTAAACATATTAAAACGTTTCTAGTTCACCTATTTTGTTTTACAATTAACGTTTCCGTTGTGGTGCCTCACTTGACTCGCGGTGACTTCGTTGTACTCTCAAATTATAAAATTTTTAAATTAATAAACGTTGTATAACTTACTGTTTTATTATTTTGGGCTGTAGTATTTGAAGCCGCACTTAATTGCTTCCCCTCTGGGTTTACAACACTGTTGATATATACCTAGATAGAAAACAAGGTCAAGAAAGGTTTAGGATAAAATGCTTTCAAGCCCTTGAAACTTTTAAATTAATAAAATATTATAACTTACTCTTTCATTATTTTGGTTTGTACTATTTAGGATTAGCAATAAATTTTGACTGGATCGAAATCTAAAAAAAGTTAAGAATAATTAGAATATTGTAAGGAGTATGATTGGGGCCTGTATATATGTTTCATTTGACGTATTTATTGTTTGGTGTTTTAAAATAATTTACATTGTTGTTGTTTTTTTTTTTTTTTTTTTTTGCTATTTGTGTTAAAATACTCTACCCATCTGTCCATCATTCTGTTTCTGTGTTTATATGTATGCATGTAAAATAAAAGCTTGTAAAAATGTACACTTTTTTAAGGACTCGGATAGTAGGCATATACGACAGATGTTGATTACTCTTAGCGGAATTTTAAAGATAGTGAGAGTTTTATTGTCTTAATTGATGTTAAAATGTATAGTATGAGAGAGAAAGAGAGAGAGAGAGAGAGGGGGGAGAGGGTAATAGAGGGTAATCAAGTAAGCTATTTGTTTAACGTACTACTTCTTTTGTTAAAAAGGAATTATCAAACGTACCCTGATCACGCCCCATGGTCCATTAAAACTTATTTTATCTGTTAAAAAAATACAACTTTTAAAACAGCTTCATATCTTTCTTCTAATACATGTTTAGTTTTATACATAAATTTTCAGTGAATACAAGCAAACATTTGAAGCAGAACCATCATTAGAAGAGCACAAGCTTTCACTCAAAACAAGAACGATTTTGAATGAAAAGATGTCAACATAATGTATTCATTGACTCCGATTTCAGCCTGCTTTTCATTTTGCATATTCTTCCATAGCCATTTTACATTCAAGAACAATCTGCATAACAGCTGTTGTTTGATTTTGGAGTTTTCAATATTAGATAGATTTTTGGTTCTCGCAGCTATCGAGCCCCATTTAACTGGGCATTCGAACTCTGGACTTTTTAGTTTAGCAAACATGAGCTTCACAAAAACGACCACGTCAACCTCAACATTTTTACTTCATATTGTGAGTTAAATTTTATAGGCAGTCTGTTCTTGTTTATAAAAACCTATTTTAATAGGTTGTCGTTGTACTAATTTAACACTCATACTAAAAAACTTACCCGCTATGCTATTGTCTTTTATGAACAAAATAAAGATTAAGGCTATTCCAAAGAGCGTGCTTACTATCTTTATTTTTAGTTTCATCTAAAAATAGAAGAAAAAAATCATATAATTTATTTAATGTATACTTTTCATTGTGTTTATTATGTAACTTTTAATACAGCGTGGGTGATCTCTTAAACCTTCTAATGTACTTCATTTAGAATAGTAATATCCTAAAAAAATATTGCGCGGTAAGCTATTATGTGATGTTTTAGTGCCATATTGTTGTTGCTGAGAAGGTTCGAGGAGTCTTTGAGGTATTGTACTAGAGAGAGGTTATGGTGGCTACTATAATCGTTAACTAAATAGAATCGGCGTGTCCTCCGGTGCCTTGGCATGTGTGCGACTAAGCGCCACGTTCATTTTGTAACTGAAAGTCTTAAGTAACGTAAAGTGCAAAGAACGAGATCGACTTTATTATCCTTTATAAAAATAAAAATGTACTTGAAACTAAGCACAAAAAACGTTTTAATAACAAGCTTTTTTAAATAATGCACTAAAATACGAGAAAATAAATGCTTTTTGTAAAAAAATAATAATATACTATTATTTAAATAATAGAAAAGCGTATAACATATCCAGATGTATGGCGCTCATGAAAACAAATATATGTTCTGTAGTCTACTCAACATGAGGCTCAGGGTTCACAAGTTCACACGAACTCCGCCGAGCCAGCTGATGCGCCTATACAGCTTGACCGCTGAATCAAGTAGTAAAATTGACGTTCTGTGTAGGATGTCCAATCAACGGATTGACGGTGCTAAGATAGCGCCTGGGTAAACTCTTGGTGGCAACTGCACCGAACTACAGTCTGGGGTCGCCCTCGGAAATAGAAAATAAAAAGCACAAAACGTTCAATGAATCAGAGCTTCTTTCAGAAAAAACTTCTGGAAAAAAATCTTTGCCCGGAGTATTCTCAACGACCACCAAAATAGATGAATTATGCATTAATTCACGAAAGACAGAAAGACAAAAATCGCATAGTGTTAGTAGCGCCACGATTAAAGATAAAATAGATCAATAAACCAAATGGAAGTAAGGTTAAAACGATTAGAAAAACAATGCCAGATTGTGGACTTAGCTTAGCGTAAAAACGCAGGGCATGTCTGTTATCTAAACAAAATGAGTCTATTGTAATCATGGATTTAGTACTATTGCAATTTCGTGGAGGGTAGACTTTTGGGTGCAAGGGGTGTAGGTATGTCTGGGTTGGGTATGGAATTTCCCAATCAGTTGAGGTTTGTAACAATGCGTGCTAATCTAAAGGTGCCGGATGCCATATCCCACATAAGAGTTTAAGTTAAAGTTTCACATTACAGGACAGGCCCGCCATCTAATGAAATGCAAAGTTCCAGTCTGTAATTAAAGTGTCAGTTAAGTCACAGCCTTTGGGACTGAGCCCAAAACTGGGCCCCCACCCGCTCTATGTGCCAATGTTTAAACACTATGAAAGTACGTGAGGCCTTTTAATGATTTTTAAATATGTTCTACTGTAGAAAACTAACTGGATTTCCGTCATTTTATTAAATTATTTATATAAAACAAACATAACATTTCCACTGTAAAAAGTTTTCATTTTTCCAAAGAGTAAATAGGTTCCCTTTGTTCCTTGGTCGCCTATGCCTAGTTTAGGTTAGATTTAACGTAGCTACGCCGCTATACAAGCTGTCCTAAATTTTTAGATTGCAGCACATTTTATATAACTGAAAGGTGAAATGAGGGTCACTTGGTTAAAAAGGATTTTTTACGAACTTTTTTTTCTCTATTGTTGCACACACATTTTTTTTTGTCTTTGTTATCGAGTTGCTTCTTCTTCTTTGTTCTTAATTTTTATTGTTGGGAGGGATCGAGCCTTATTTGCCAGAGGGTTTGAGACTTTTTTTGAATTTATCAACCATGAGCTTTGCCGAATCGACCATGCTTCCATCACAATTAAGGATTACGTGTCAACTGGTTATGCGCCATTGAGGCCATTGACTCCGATTTCAGCCTGCTTTTTTTTTTTTTTGGATTTGCTTACAACCAAGAACAAACTACAAGGCAGCAGTTGTTTGATTTTGGAGTTGTCTCTCCTAGAGAAGTGGCTGTCCCCAGCTAACGAGCCTCATATGCCCGAGGGTTCGAACTCGAGAATTTTCAGTTTAGCAACCATGAGCTTTACCGACTCGACCACGCCGGTCGAGTTGCTATTTTTTGACAACTTTACATTCCCATTCAACACAATACCAACAGGGAAATACAATACAATTTTGTAATGCATATATTCATTTCTAGTGTATTATCTTCGGGTTAACAGCCATCATGCATGTGTGTGGGTTAGCTTTATCTTCGTATACTGTTTTCTTTTTTTTTTTGTAATTTAAATCTCTGCGATAAGATCCCTATAAGACTTAAAGGTTAAATAGCTTCCCGTTCCCTAGGCGGGTTAGAAAGGGGAAGTTAGTGTGTGTGTGTGGGGGGGGGGGGTGATTATTTGCATAACAGATTGTGGAAACATGTCAAGGTAGATTTAGACTTTCCAATGAGAAAACGGATACAAAATGCAGGTTAATCTACGCTAATCTAACGCTAGATCCAGACAGTCTTGTTGGGTGGATCAATTTGTTCACCGTCGTTGTTTTTGACACTGCTGGGCGCTATTTCATGATCTAACTTAATTACGTAGCACTTAATAGATAAAAAAATATTAGTTACTCGAATGAATTAATTTCTATTTGTCAAGATTCAATTAGAATTGCAATGCGTGGGTTATGCAAGGAGCATGTTGTAAAAGCTAGCAAAATAGATTTTTTTTAAAATAACGTTTTACATTCTTAATCTTTAACACATCCTATGTAAACTTTACTCTGTATTACTGGTTTCGTTGAACACAGTGATATATAAGCAGCGAAAATCTGGCGTCGTTCTTTAAAAGTGTACATGTACGTGTGCGTGTACGTGTGTGTGTACGTATACGTATACGTGTATGTGTACGTTTACCTGTAAATGTACATGTGCGTTTATATAAAGTTCAATAGAAACAAGGACATGTAAGTAATTGATAGTGTTAGGTTAAGGGATAGTTCAATGGTCGTGTTTGAGTATACTTATTACAATAATACGTTTTTGATACATTGTGAATTATAGATAGAGATAGTTTTAAAGGTAGAATTACGTATAAGCATTGAATAAAAGGTAATATATTGTATAATTAGGGTGGAGCAGGATTAGCTTTAGATATTTTATAGGGATAGTATGTAAAGCTCAACGTATAATGCGAGGATTAGTGATTATTATTAAGGATATTATTAGTTATAGACTTTGGGTGTTTAAGGGATAGGGACTGTGATCGATTTCGTTATAAATATAGAAGTTAAATTAGGCATATGATAAGGGCTAGGATAAAATATGTAGATAGTAATAAGGATAATGGAAACTGGTGTGATTAAAGATGGTATATGCTATTAAAAGGGACTTGTCGAGCCGCGGCGTAACATACGCCGCTATTTTGTGATCGAGGATTTCACTATATGGTGGGTTTGAGCAAACGACTGCGGGTGAATGAAAAGTAGGAACTCTGGAGAGAACAACATACAGCTATCTATGATTGAAAACAGGTTTTGGAAGATACAGGCATATCTTTATGAATGTTTAGCCCTGTGCTTTATTAACTGTCATTACAATGGCTAATCTAACAGGGAATTGTCTTCGCGTAAAATTGAAAAGCAAATTTGAATCTGATTGAGTCAGGAATATCCGGGAATAAGGACAGTTTGTGAGGTAGCAGCTGCGATAGTCTTACACTCCAGTACGTTGCGGTGAATGCTGGTAACAGTCAGTCTAGTGCCATTACAGAGACCTCTTGCTGGCATGAGGTTTCTTAGAAGCATGACCACTGAACCCATTTTAATTTTGAGTTTATGCGGAGGCATGCCATTAGGGGAAGGACTGCCAAAAAAGTCTACGGGGAATAAAAGCTCATCTGCGGGATCGTCTGTGACGATGAAGTCAATGCTAATTTTAACATTAACCCTAACCCTAACCCAAACCCTAACGCAGATGCTGCAAAGAAATGTTGTTAAATGTGTTTCTACATGTACACTTTTAGCTTGTAAGTGTTACTAGAGAGTGCGAGTTGTTTTGAAGCACTGCTGACAATGTTCACATTTTATCGTTCGTTGAGTGCTGCGTGTTTTTAATTGAGCGTTGAGATATCGCTGGAGTCAGAAGGTTTTGGAACAAAAGTTGCATTTAAAATCCTCTGTAGAATGCGTTTGTTCACTGGAGTGTTTTGTTTTATCTGTTTTGAGATTTTATTTTCTTTGTGAACTGTTTTGAGCAATGATAATCCGGCGTTTGTAAGTGTCCACCAGTAACAGGAGAGTGGCGTCACATCAGTGTGGAGATCACATGGGTGCGTAATGTTGGTGCACATGTCGACATTGTCAACAGATGGCACCAGAAGGTCATCACGTGTGTTTGTGAAAGGCAAGAGAAATTCGTAATGGCCATGATCCAAAGGACCGCTAAATAGCAGGGATATGGAGGGACGTTGACCCGGATTGTAAACTCGAGGAGGGTCATGTGGACGTTTTCGGAAGTGAATAGTGTCAGTAACGGGAAGTGTTTGAGACATCGCACCTATTTCAGCCCTCGCGACCATAAAGTATTCATGTAGGAATTGTATTGTCCAGCAGAGTGTCTGACCCTGCTCCCGTGAGTAAGAACAAAGGACAGGGCGTCGCCATAATTATCCCAATTGTCACACACAAACATTATAGCCATCTTGCGAAGTTGGAGAGGTCTAAAGTTTTGTCGATGACATTTTTCCAGGAATATGCCACTGATAGAAATAAACAGTTACCCGATGAAGGAATTTCGACTACATGGAAATACATGTAAAGCGGCGGTCATGGTAAGGAAACAAAGGGGCAAAATCAAAACAAAGCTTCGGGGACAATCGTGGCTCAGACGTGTGTAGGACTTACCAAAGCAACTGAGGACACAGGAGCGACTGAGGTACACACTGCTGCGTTACACATAGTTGCGCATGCCTGGAGAGCGAGGGAGGGGGCGGCAGGAGGGTTAGAGTTGAGTGGTGTAGAGAATTATAGATGTAGATAAGATAAATAGAAGATAGATAAGGTTTTGTTATATTTGTTTTATTTTCTACTTTTCATAAATCCATAACTTGTCAATTCGACACTACTGCGACTGAGAACAGTTTTGCTTGAAATCACTATCTGTAGCTCGTAAAAGAGATTATCCTCGGCCTTCCTTTCCGCCTCCACCCCCAACTACTTCCAGAAAAACAGCCGTCCGTCACGACAGTTTAAAAATGACAATAAAAAGTTCAAACAGTACTTGTTACCTCCCATTAGATTCAAATCGTTTAAAAACTAAATTATCTGCCCCTCTAATTCGACCCGACTCATCGATTGTAAACATTCCGAGTACACCACAGCACACGAGACTGGTGAGGGGGGGGGGGGGTGATAGCGATACGGTCCTCTCCGCATGCCTGGAGAGCGAGGGAGGGGGCGGGTCGGCGCGCGTACGTTGTGTCCAGCATGATCCCCTCGTAATATATATATATATATATATATATATATATATATATATATATATATATATATATATATATATATATATATATATCATATATATATATATCATATATATATATATATATATATATATATATATATATATATATATATATATATATATATATATATATATATATATATATGTATATATACATAATTTATATATATATATATATATATATATATATATATATATATATATCAAGCAAAATGCAGGTTAGGCGCTTCAAATTTGGCAGACTCCTGCCTTGGGCAATAGAACACGGGGGCCGGTGCCGGTTTGCAAAGAAGTCCAGGAAGAGGTGGTCAAAACTAACCTCGATTGACCGGCGCATTTATTGACCGACCCTAGGGGTTGGCAAAAAACAATGATATATTTGGGAAAATTCCGGAAGGCTTTAGAACTGACCAGTCCGAATTTTCCCTATATAAACATTGTTAATTTTGTGAAAAACGATGACTATTTTCAAAACAATATTTTGAAATTTTGGCTCTGTACATCTGGCTCATTTTTTGTATAGAACTAAATAAATTAATCGGTTTTATTGATAAACTATCGGTCAGCCTCTGTTTGCACGGCGAGGTCTAAAAAGTGACCGAGAGTAAAATTCTCCATATAGGAGCTAAATATCGAACAAAACTCCCACGTAGGAACCCTTTGAAAACTCTTATACATCGGCCTCAGGGGGTCAGGAAAAAAATATTGCTACACTCGGGAAAATTCTAGAACATTTTCTTTCTTGACCAAAGGCCATATTTCATTATGTAAACATAGTACTGTTTTTGTAAAAAAAAATCTGGATGTTCAAACACAATCATAACTCCTGAGGTTGTAGAAATTGCAGCTATTACACTATAATATCAGCTATTTTTGCACTGGTGAATAGATATAAAATTAGTGGAGTTGTAGAGAATCCACGTAACTATGAAACTTCAGTTACTCAAATTATTTCAAATAAAATTATAACCCTAACCCTAACCCTAACCCTAGATCTAGCTAGAATCTAGCTTAAGTCTAGTTTTTTGCGTAGATCTAGATTCTAGATAATACTAGATATTTAAATCTAGATCTAGATTCTAGAATTTAGATCTTGATAGATTCATTGCATTCTCGAATTATAAGATCTATGATCTATCTAAATTAAGTTAATAAAGAGTTTCAATTATAGATTGTGTTTTCATTTTATCTACTTATTGTTGTATGTTATTCTTTTCAACTACTTTTTTTTTTTGGTTCGGCCGTAAAGTTTGTTTTCGGTATGAGTATCCTTTCATTCCTAAACGTTTAAAGGACGTCACTATAAGTCACTGTATTTTTCTGTAAAACTATTTTTCATTTGGCCTTAACATCAAGAGACGTCACCCGGACGGGTGAGCTTTTAAGAAAATAATTTATTTGTTCTGAACTTTTATAATTAAAGTGGTATTTCTTTCAATTAATATATCAATAAATTAATTAACTTATTCAAATGAATTTGTGATTAACAGTTTGGCAAATAATAACATTATTCTCAACCTAAATACGTTTTACACAGCTCTACACACAGTACAGATTCTCTCATGTAACCAAACAGACGAACAAATAAATATGCATCCTTGTAAACAACTTGAGTTTGAGTAGTATATAGAAATAACATTTAAAATTCCTGTATTTAAAAAGGGAAAAAAATCTCCGTTTGAAGTAAAAAAAAATTAAGGTTACAACACAACACAATAAATTTAAATAGTTTAAAGAAAAAATACTTGTGTTGCTGCAATAGAGGTATTTAAAAAACATGGTTTTAAATTGATTTGTTTTATTTAAAATAATCTACTATATGGTAAATATCTTCGAGTTAGTTTTACTATATTATAAATTTCCAGTTTTTGTTTGGAAATTGCACATATGATGCGCCATGTATAATAAAATTATATTTCAAAATACTAAAATTCTTCTTGGTTAGTATGTCATTTAGTTCAGGAATTAATTAACACAATAATGAGATAGTAGGACTTCTAATGTTAGAGCCGAACAGATCTCCCTCCACCCAAAATTGGCCACATCACACCGGCTATTGAGGATATACATCGATGACTCAAAGCTCAAACAATGATCTTTTATTTTAAAAAATAACACCAACTATTTACAAAATAAATTTCTCAATTCGTATATTATTTAAAAGACCTTATTTAAATAGAATATTAAACAGAATAGGTCACGCAAAGCAATTATGTATAATAATGCATCTTTTTATAATAGAAGATCAAAACATCAATTTCTGCGATCTGCCCCTGACTGTCATAAGACTTTCTTTTAACCTCGCGGCAACGCGCGGGGACGGGAACGCTAGTTTTTAAATATGATATAAGATTTTTAAGAAACAGTCATTCTTAAGCATTTAGTTTTTTAAAAATCTTACAAAATTACAAAGTATTTAATATATATTACCATCTGAAATAATATTATTCATCTTTTATCAATAAAAAGTAACTTTAACGGTTTTCTAGTTAAACGACAAAATAAAAAATTTGAAAAACAAAGCAGATCCATATGTTTCAGAAGTATACATACATTATAGAATACTTACCTATACAGCTTCGTACGACAAATATGAAGGTAAATATTGTTGGAATCTGTTGAAATCTTACTTTCAAGTTTGCATCAAACTAAAATAATCTCAACCCTGAAAACACCTTTTATAGGACATAAACTTGAGTTACTGCCTTTCGCATGCAAATAATATTTAAATCAAGATGTCCATATATCTGAGGATAATCTCAACTAAAGAAAAATATTATCGGTTAAATCGTATCTTATGTACCCTTATTTTATTTTAAATAAACATTCTTTTATGTATTGATTTATTACAAAACTATGGCCTCGAATACGCACATTTACTGTTTAAGCCTCTTAGTTTAATACGTTAGATGAAATTGTGTTAAGAGATCAAAAATATTGATTAGTGTTACGCTTTTACTTTTCTTAAGTAAAAAAATCTCTACTTTACATTTCAGATATATATATATATATATGTAAATAATTTGTCAGCGTTTTTCGGAATATTTATTGGGGATTTTACCATTTAGAGTTGTTGGAAATAATGTGTAGAATATGTAAGAATTGATAAAATACCATTCGTCAATTATAAAACTCATTCGAAATATATTATATTTAAAAGAGATTATCATCTACAATTAAATATTTTTGCCCATAAAAATAAATGTTTTTTCTACAGAATTCGATTGAAACATAACAAGCAATATACATCATACTACATCAGCATGCATAAACCTCATGAGCGATAGCTCTTGGTGAAGTTTTTTTTTTTCTTAAATGTTATTTTAATGTTATGTTCCGACTGACCAATCAGTAGAAGGGTACCACATCCGGTAACCAGATCTCGCTCAAATTGGGATAGAATACTATAAACTTTTGCCCATCTAACCTAAATGGCGCTCTGATTTTTTAAGTTTTAATAAGCACGAGAAGAGTGTATTTACTGAAAATCAACTAAAACTTAATTCAGAACTAAGGATTGATATAATTCGTATATGAAATTCCGTCAACATAGTTAAGACATAACTTTAGGTTTACAGACACACGAACATACAGACATACAAAAATTGCAAAACCAAGTTTTTCAAGTTCGCCTTGTTGTTGTAGTTAGTCGGAGTTTACCTAGTTGCGGCCGATCAAAAAGTTTTTTCTATGTAAGACTCAATAAAATTATCCATGACAGAGTCGATGATAATTGACGCTCTTTTTGGAAAATTTTCTTGAGAAACTCAATGATTAGGCGTTATTAGGTCTAAACAGATGGAGTTTATCAAAACGGAAAAATTCAATTCTTTTAATTATCAAAGCGTTAAGCGTAATTATTAATTATTAATTTCTCAGCAATTGATACCATTGTTCAGGAACGGTTCTCGATAAATCCTATTTCTTTAAAAAAATGAAGACCCTCTATCTTCGTTTATTATTATTAATCAAAATAAGATTTTAAAAATAGTAAAAACAGGTATTTCTATTATATCATTTGATAAATTAATAATTAATGTTAATGAATAATATTAATTATTTTAATTATTTTTCATTTTAAACGTATCGAATATCTTTTTTTAACTTTTATAGGGCCTCCATAATAAAATTTTCTTTTAATAATAAACTCTTAATCAAAACTATAAATCCTATAAATATTAGAGTAGAGTCCCTTGACAGTTTATATTCGAATGTATTATGTGTTGATTTTCGTTGTGAAATACAGTTGCCATTTTTTTTTAAATTGATTATATAAGCAAGAATATGGACAGTCTTGTCATATTCATCCTTCAACAGTTGAAAAGAAAATTTTAAAATAGGAAAGAAAGAGAAAAAATTTGAATCTTATGTATTGTATATTGTTCTATACCTAACTACACACACTTCAGTTCAGAGATATATAAACACTTTTTAATAGTAAATCCTATGTAAGTAAAAAGTCTATTTTGTTGTGTATTTATTTTATAAATTTTTTATTACAATACTTAAAATAGGTGTTTCTGCTTAAATAACTATTATTAATTTATTTCTCCTTCTAAATCTTTAATTATCGAGTTTCGTTGGTTTTTAAATTAAAAATTATATAGGCCCTACACATCTGCTTGAAGAAAATGATTGTATGTATCGCGATACACTTAAATAAATAATAAGAGGTACGTTTATTAACAAACCTACACCATTTTATTAACACAAAAAACAAGAATATTTAAGTGGCAGGTAAAGCGCCAAAGAAAAAGTAAACCTCTATATACTGAATAGTTCTAGCTAACAACAAAAATGTAAAAATACATAGTCCTAGAGCACAATAGCACATGCATATATACATACGGACATGTGTGTTTAAGTAAGTTGGTAGGAAGGCAGACAGGCGGGGTGGAAAGAAAAGCAGTTTTGCAGGAATAATTGTAGGTAGGAAAGTAGGTAGGCAGGTGAGCCGTTGGCAGATAGGTAGGTAGCACAGGCAGGTAGGTAGGTAGGCAGGCTAACAGCAGGTAGGAATATAGGTAGGTGGGCAGAAAAGAAGTGTTAAAAAGGAAAAAAAGGCAGGCAAGTAGAATGGCAGTTTTGACCCTCTCTTCGTGGACTTTGCGGCCAACCGGTACCGACCCCCGTGTTCTTTTGCCTGCCAAATTTGAATTTATATAAGTAAGTATGTATATACGCATGTGTATGTATTCACATATTTTTTATATATTTAATTCTACCCCCCCCCCCCCCATACATGGATTAACACATACGTTATTACGATTCTCAACCAAACAGTTTATCTTAGGCATATTTTGCTACGTTGAGTGAATGTAACTTCCCCCCACTTAACCCCTCCCCCGACTGCATAGCTTTAAACTGTGCTAAGATAACACTAACGATTGTTATTTATAATCGGTTATAAATACAGCTTGATGTAGCATGTTTTCTCTATCATTAGCATGTTTACTTCATGTTGTTATTTCCCCCCCCCCCCCCCCCCCGCTCTTCCTTCCGCCCTTGTCGGGATTTTTCAAATTTGCTCATAAAAGAATATTTACCACTCTAATTAACCACCTATTAGGAATAACCATTTTTTAAAATAATATTTATATATGAAATTTCATCAACCCAGCTGTAACGGTACTCAAGGTATCATATTTACAGACACACATACATACACACACATACACACACAGACTGTTAGGATTGTTACATATAAGTATTTACGTAGATTTAAGTTAGAAGTACCAGTAATTTCACTCGGGAGTAATGATCTAGATAGACTGACGACTGACGACAGAGAAAGTGAGTAAAAAAATGTTCATAAAAAACGTTTTAAAAACAAGCTTTTATGTAATAATGCACTAAAAAGTAGAAACTAAATTATACACTACTATTTAAATTAAAGAAAAGCGTTGGTCACTTTAGTATCTAGTGAATACTTTTACTAATATTTAAGATGTGAAACACGCTTTTTTATGTAGTAATTTAAATGGTAGTGTATAATTTATGGTCTCCTTTTTAGTGCATTATTATATAAAAGCTTGTTATTAACACGTTTTTCATTAAAACAATTTGGCACTTTACATGTTTTATTTACACTAGAGTTGAATGACTAAAAACCATTGCGCACCTGTTAAACGTGATGACGCGTGTCTAATAGTGCAGAATAGTTTGATGAGACAGCTTACTAATTTGGACCAAATTTAATTAATACATAACAATTTAATTAGGCAACCAATAAATCAAATTAAATGTCACGTTGCATTGTCTTCATGTCAAGGACAGAGGTACTAACTACAAACCATATCTATAAGAGGTGCATGCAACTTCGCTCGAGCGTTTCGGTCTAGATAGACTGACGACAGACTGACGACTGAGGACAGAGGGAGTGAGTTAAAAAGTTTTCATAAAAAACGTTTTAAAAACAAGCTTTTATGTAATAATGCACTAAAAACTAGAAAATTATACACTACTATGTGCCTATTTCTTGGTTTGCATTTGTCGGGCATGCATTAGTTCACACTACCGTCTAGCTCATCAGCACATCCAAGTCTTAAGTGTTCGTTAATTACTCTAAGTAAAAGGGAGGTAAAACATGTTACGGCAAATGCCCAGGTATATATATATATATATATATATATATATATATATATATATATATATATATATATATATATATGTATATATACACCGTATATATATATTTGCTGTAATATATATATATATATATATATATATATATATATATATATATATATATATATATATATATATATATATATATATATATATATACATGTATATATCTATCTATCTATCTATCTATCTATCTATATATATATATATATATATATATATATATATATATATATGTGTGTGTGTGTGTGTTTATGTGTGTGTAGCAAAATGGATATTATTATAATGTCAAGAAGTAGACTTATAACATTGTTTTAAAAACGTTACTGAAGTAGCGTGTACTTTTCGAATGCAGTTGTTTCAGTCGAATCACGTAAATAAAACACAAACTGTGAAATCCCTATTTACACCAAGATGAAAATAAACATGCAATAGCATTCACACAAATTCAACAAATTGATCACTAATAGATTTAAATAAAAAACTGAAAACCAGCGTGCAATAGTGATATCTTGCACTCGACTTAGGTGGGACCTGCAATATACGAATGTATGTACCAAGTACATTCTCTTACCACAATGAATGTGCGGAGTACTGAAAAGTGTTAAAACAAATATCCTTGGTTACACATACTTGCGCTCTCGTTGGCCAGGTTATCTACTGTCACTCAACACTTACTTCAAAAATAAATTATTAAAGTGCAAAAGGTCAGAATCGCTATACGTCAATTTTTCGTGACAGTCTGAGTAATGGGTGAGCTTCAATAAAAAATGATATAACGTATGACATTCACGATTTAAAAGTTAGTATTTTAACCATACTCGCCACTGTCTTTAAAAAGTAGTTCATTGTTTTACTCCTGCTCAGGTTACTGGGGAATAAACAGTTTTCCTATTCAGATTGATATCTAAAGAAGACAGTATTGGTATTAGAGGTATTACTTTTTTTAGATTTTTAAAATGTAGTTTAAAAAAAAAGAAAACAAAAATCAATAAATCAATTACAAGCTTTTTCCATTTTTACGTTCTCGTGTAAACGACGTTTTACACCTCCCTGAGTTTAAAAAACAACGTTTTGCAATCTTGTCCGTGTGTCTCTATCTCTCTCTCTCTGTGTGTGTGTGTGTGTGTGTGTGTGTGTGTGTGTGTGTGTGTGTCTGTAAACACGGTTACTTAAGTACCATTACAGCTAGGTTGATGAAATTCCATATATAAGTATTGTATCAAAATAATAGATTCAAAACAATTTTTAAGCGATTTCCGATAACCAGAAGAGGAACATTTTGTACTTTCAATTTTCAAAAGCCTATAACTTGAGTACTATTTCAGATAGATAAATTTCATATGTAAGTAAAAAAAAAATCTGCCATTTGTCAAATTTTGAGTCATTTCCGTTGACCGGAAGTAGTAATTTTCGCAGTTTCCGATTTCTCAAAAAACGCATAAGAACTTATAAAGTACTAATAATATTCCGCACCATTATACACATTTTGTTTTGCGTTTACTTGGTGTGCAATTTTTTTTCTACGAGATTCTATTCTATTTTAAAATGTTTAAGTAATAAAAAATGGATTAAAATTATGTTTATTTTCCGAGTTGCCATCACTGTTGCTTTATATAAGAATATTCGAGAAAGTTTAGGGGAGATCACTCCCGGTTTACTAAGTTGAGAACCCTTCAGATCAAATATTTTACTGTCTAATTCGCTCTTAGGAAGAAACGTTCAGTAAGAGGGATTAAAAATTAGCATGTGTTTAAAATACCACTTTTAATTTTTTTGACATCTCTATGCACGTCTTAAAGTTTAAATACGGCTTAATAGATTTAATTTTACTTTCAGAAATAAAATGTATTCATAAATTAAATAAAGGGGATAAAACCCATACGCAGCAGACGTCATTTTGATATATTTTCGTCTCGAAGTCATGTTTAAAGGCACACTTAAAATATAACAATATGGTGGATATATGTGTATAGACGAAACGGTCACATCGGGATGTCCACCCAGCTTAATAACTGAACTCTTCTATGTTAATTGGTGTATTAACACATTACATCAACCACGATTACATTTTTAATAAGGATTTAACATAAGTAACATTACAAACATTTTATGCAGAGAATCACCATTAAACTTTCCAGATTTTTTTCTTCTCCGACGATATCGCAAAATTTCTAATTAAACAAAACGAGAGTGATTTCGCATAATCTTTCTCAAATATGTTTATACATAAAACTACGGGGATTAACAACTGGGGATTTAGGACATGATTTTAATGGGTAGACAGAACACGGGGGCCGGCGTCGGTTTGCCGTAAAGTCTACGAACAGGGGGGTTAAAACTGACCTCGACTGACCGGGGCCTTATATGGGCTATGTATCGAAAAAAAATTCCCACGTAGGAACCTTTTCATAACTCCTGAGGTCGTTAAATATGTCCAGATACCGTATCTATAATCTATAATAAAAGCGGGCTGGTTTTGTGTCAGTCCGTATCGCTATGGATTTTGGGAATTCTCTCCCTGGGTGGGGACGGCCGGGTAAACGTGTCGTCCGGTGGCGATTTAGATGACCCCTGGTCACAGAAACAAGCGAACTCTACTTCACTTGTCCCCTAGACCATCATGTTTGAAAGGGAAACTTTACTAACTTTAAGTAAAATTAAAATAAGTTAAGTTATAAACACATAATATACATCTTATATGCATACATGAATTATACTATCACATGTAATATAAAATAAATAGCAATTCATTAAGTTTTCAAAAAATAAATGCTTTTTCTAAGCATTATTATATTAAAAGACCATAATTTAAAAAGCAAATGCATCCTAATATATAAAAACATATGTGCGCACTTCTCTCTCTCTCTCTCTCTCTCTCTCTCTCTCTCTCTCTCTCTCTCTCTCTCTCTCTCTCTCTCTGTCCGCAAAATATTTTCGCAGGATATCACATCAGAATCTTCAGCAATATATGGAGAACTTAATACGGACTTTTGTTGAAAATAATATGGTAGATGTTTTAAATGTATACACAAAATTTTATTTAAAGAAGAAAAAATAAAATATAGGCATATTCGAATGTAGAAAAACAGTTTAAATTATTCAACCGGAAAAGTGTTCATAGTTATGAAAAATGCGCACAATGTCGTCAAATGCCAATTGCTCTATTTAATATTGTTCTAAACATACTGAAAGTATATTCTACACACATTCTGTCTGTGTGTAAACACGATAACTTGAGTACCGTTACAGCTAGGTTAATAAAATTTCATATATAAGTATTTTATCAAAATCGTAGATTCATATCAACTTTTGGGCGATTTTTGATAACCGGAATTGGCACTTTTTCTACTTTGAAATTTTCAAAAGCCTATAACTTGAGTATTTTTTCAGACAGATACATGAAATTTCACATGTAAGTAAAAGATCTTATTGTCTACCTTCTGTCAAATTTTGAGTAATTTCCGTTTACCGAAAGTAGTAATTTACGCTATTTCCGATTTCGCAAAAAAACGCATGTAAATTTATAAAGTACTATTAATATTGCGCACTATTATGCACATTTCATTCGGCGTTCACTTGGTGTGCAATTCTTTTTTCTACGAGATTTTATTCTATTTTAAAAACTTTAAGTAGGTCTATTTAAAATGGAGTTTCACATCCCCTGTTGTTTAATATAAGAATATTCGAGAAAGTTTAGGGGAGATCACTCCCGGTTTATTTACGTTTACATTCTTGGATGGAACCAGTATGCTGTATGTTTAAGCGTTATTATGGTCACTGTAATCGCTGTAGAAAGAATGATGGCGATGTTTTGTTTTAGTTGTTTATCTTTTTCCCAGTGCTCTTGGGGATATAGCAATTTACCTCACTGTATTGTATTGTATCCTTCGTCCAGCAAGGCATAGTTTTTTTAACAGAAAAGAAAAAGAATTCAATACAGTGGTGAATGGAAGGGAGATCACTACAATATCTGATTGTTGCTAACTGATATTAATACATTGCTTCCCTTGTTAGATTTTTAAAAAAGTGAATATTGTGATATATCCGTCCCTGAAACCATCCATCCATCCATCCATTCATCCATTCATCCGTCCATCCGTCCGTCCGTCCATCCGTCCATCCGTCGATACGTCCATCCGTCCATCCGTCCCTCCGTCCATCCATCCATCCATCCATTCATCCATCCATCCATCCATCCATCCATCCATCCATCCATCCATCCATCCATCCATCCATCCATCCATCCATCCATCCATCCATCCATCCATCCATCCATCCATCCATCCATCCATCCATCCATCCATCCATCCATCCATCCATCCATCCATCCATCCATCCATCCATCCATCCATCCATCCATCCATCCATCCATCCATCCATCCATCCATCCATCCATCCATCCATCCATCCATCCATCCATCCATCCATCCATCCATCCATCCATCCATCCATCCATCCATCCATCCATCCATCCATCCATCCATCCATCCATCCATCCATCCATCCATCCATCGATCCACCCATCCATTCATCCATCCATCCATCCATCCATCCATCCATCCATCCATCCATCCATCCATCCATCCATCCATCCATCCATCCATCCATCCATCCATCCATCCATCCATCCATCCATCCATCCATCCATCCATCCATCCATCCATCCATCCATCCATCCATCCATCCAGCATCCATCCATCCATCCATCCATCCATCCATCCATCCATCCATCCATCCATCCATCCGTCCGTCTGTCCATCCATCCATCCATCCATCCATGCATGCATCTATCCATCCATCCATCCATCCATCAATCCATCCATCCATCCATCCATCCATCCATCCATCCATCCATCCATCCATCCATCCATGCATCCATCCATCCATCCATCCATCCATCCATCCATCCATCCATCCATACATACATCCATACATCCATACATCCATACATCCATCTGTCTATTAACTCATTAGTATCGCCGTGCAACCGTCTATCCATCGATCCTTAGAAATTTAGATCCGTTTATCCGCTTATCCGTTTATCCTTCGACTGGTCGATCTGCTCATCCGTTCGCACATAATTTATGTGAAAATCAAAGCCAATAAACAATTGCTTTTGTTCTGAATTTTTTTTCCTTTCAAAAAGAAGAAATTTACTTTTGCACATTTTAGAGATGACATACTCAGTCCCATGAATAGTATTCAAGACAAAAATGTGTATTGTAAAATTGGTTTAGTAATGTGCCGTTTTGAGGATAAAACATTTCGTAATATAAATTTACAATTGCTTTATATTGTTTTTCTTCCATCAAACATCTGTCGTTATTGATCTCATATAGTCACCAAAGGCTAAACTATAGCAACACGACGTTCTCGAGTTCCTCACCCTTGTCATGAGTCAATAATTCAAAGATGGTTGTATGACTCGAGTAGTTGAAAATAAATACGATGGGTCATCATACTGACCATACACATTCTGGGCTTGAAAGTGTTTTTTTTTTTGTAGCTAGTTGCACACATTTTTAAAAAATAATTAAAATGACAAAATAACGACGGGGTTGTATTAAGGGGACTAAATGTTGCAAAATGATACCAAATTTATGTTTATAGGATAAACGGTTCTCTAGATATGACGGTTTCGGTGTAAAAATTTCGGGGACAACTAAGCCTATGGAAAACGAAAGCAAAAAGTGGTCACGTCGAGAGCGTAGAAAAAAGGCGAAAGGGAAATAGCTCTGCGAAGGCACACAATTAAAACATTTTCAAATAAGTATTTTTAAATGCATTTTTAAAAAATTAGTATCTCTACCTAGATGTTAATAAATTATTTAAATTAAAAGTGGTTTATTAAAAATCATTTAAATAAAATATATTCAATCATTTAACTCAAACGTCATAGTAATAGTAAAAATAAAAGAAACCGGCTGAGAAAAAAAGAATAAACATTCCTATTTCCAAGGTAAACGGTATCATAGAGACAGTTCAGTACAGTGCAACATATATGAGTGTTTTTGACATATTGGAAGCATGTCAGTTAAGAGATAATCTTTGGTTGTCGTTAGATAACTGAACATAGCTAGCGCGAAACAAACAGCAACGTTATCAAGAATCGAGCATTTCACACAGCTACGTAGACAGACGCTAGACACGAGGGTTTCTGTCCGGCTTTATCCTCCAGTTTTAAATACGACATCTTGCCACCTGGTTTTGAACGTGATGGACAGCTTGGTCGTGGGATGACCTACGGTCACCAGGTCGGATACCGATCTATCAGTTTAGTTAGCGGGCGTACTACATGCTAGACCACACTGTCCAGTTGTGATAACAAAATCTTGGCGATACCGGTCTGGAAAAACGTCTTACAACAATGAGGATATGCTATGGATGGGAGAGGGGAATGTGTGTAAAAAAAGAGTGCCTTTATTTGTGGACGATGAAAGGCAGATTCAATTCCGTACCACGTTTAGAAAAGCAAAAGATACCCCAGTACTACATAGCTAACTTATCAACCATACTTTACATACTTTCAACTTCATTTTAGATGTAGTATTCGAAAACATCAATCACACTAACTTAACAAAAGCAACTCAATTAGCACCCGACTCAAAGGTCTTTAACTCAGAAAGTCTTATCCCTCCTCATACAATAGTTATTTGAGTGTGAGTGGGTATCAAGCAAATAAATATAGGCCTTTGTTGTTTACAGGGGTATATTTTATTCTTTAGCAAGAGAAACTAATGGGATATGAAATAAATGAAGACTATCAGTGTACACATTCAGCTTGTTACAATAGAATAAACACGCTCGTAAAATGCTCTGTTTTTAACTAATATTTCTTATATTAATAAGATTTGGATCCCGCACAGTCAACTTGGTGAATTTAACCACTATTCAATTAATAATTTCGACCTTTGGCTTATAATGTTTAAGACAGCTTAGATACATCTTTATTTTAGATTTTAATTATACCTAATGGTATCTATATATATAATTCTCTTCTTCGAGCCGTTAGAAAACAAGCTGCAAACGCTCTCCCTACCTCCCCACCCCTACATGGTTTTAGTGAGCTGTGTTCACTCTAAATGTTTACAAGCAGAGCCAACGATTTTAAACGTAGGGGGGAGGGGGGGGAAGGAAGGGGGGGTATGGTCCTTAACGAGCTACTTATAGTGTTTTAAAGAAATATTTTCAGTGTCAGCGTTGGTACTGTCGAATTCACAAATTATGAATTATTGAAAATTAGAAACAACTAAATAGCGGCGTATGTTATGCCGCGGGCCGGCTCGTAATAATATAAAACAAATATAACGGAATACGAAAGCGGAGAAAGGTAAATCGATATCGCTAATACTTAAGCCTACGGTATCTATTTTGTTAGTCGGGTTTTACAGCTTGTGAACGACTGAAGAAGAAATTAAAAACATGTGTGCAAATAACAGTAAAAATGTACCGACTCACACTAATTTCAAATTAAGTCTGAATGTTTTCTTATTTTAATTGATCAAAATACAAACGGATATAGCGACAAAACATTAGCGATACCATTTTTCTAGATTTTTAGATTTAAGCCTCTACTATAATGCATTACGTAAAAGATGATTTTCGTAGTTAAAAAATTAAACTAAAAATCTTATAATGTTACTCAAATCGAACCTATTGTCATTATTTTTAGTTTTAAATCATTATATGTATAAGTTAATTTCAAGTTTGTGTTGAGTTATCGTATACCTAATTCAATCATTAGTAGCACGTAGTACAGGCCGCCACATGTTAGCTCGATTCATACAATTTTTACTATTTTAAAAAGGTTAATTTATTATCTTTGAATCCTCTCATTTACTAGTTTACTTATTAAAATTCTTTAAGAAAAAAAAATGTATAAAAAATTGGTGACATAATTCATATAAAACGAAGGAACATGAAAATGCGGTATCGATACCGCTAATAGGGTACCTAGTTTGTGAGACATTGCATAGTCTGTTAAACGGATAAACCTAAAATAAGTATGCTTGTTAGAAAGCTTAATAAAAAATGAATATAATCCTACTAAAAACAGAGTTAGTCTAATTGTTCTACAATTTTATGTACATTTTTGAAAACTCACCTTTTAAACTCAATATGAGATTAACAAAAACAAGTAAAAAGTTGAAACAAAAATTATACGGCGGTAACGGCCACTAACCACTGCTAATAAGGATGGCATATATAATTGGAATCATAATCGCGTTCTATCGTTTTTTTTTTAAACGGTTAACATAGTAATGCGAACGACTACATTTGAATTAGATTTTATTGTGCATGAAAGGTTTAGAGCCTGTGACGTCATATTTTATTTACTTGTGCAACTAGCTATGTTAGAGATAGAGAGAACACAAACTATGTTAATCATAAAACTATAAGTCTGAAAGTGTGCTCTATTTCTGGAATCATGGGGCAGATAAAATAGAGTTGATCTGTTCGATTACCTCGATCTATAACTAAGTTATTCATCATTTATTCCGTCCGCGCCCAAATCACAGGCTATGCCACGCCACCTTGGTTTTCAAAACGTGAGCCAGGTACCCATCCGAGCTGGGTGGACTCATCGACGTCCTGCAGTCGTCTCGAGTTAGAACCGTGATCCGAATTTGAAACCTTTGGGCTATTAGCCGAACTCTCTACCATTTAACCACACAATCTCTTAAAACTAAGCAATGCATATTAAACAGTAGAAAAACAAACAACAGAGTTTCTTTACAAAGGATGGGAATTTTTTTTTAAAACTAATTTAAATTAATTTTGATTAAACATTTAAATTTCTTTATACGTGAAGACATATATGTGCTAATTTAAAAAAAAAAAACACTGCTTATTACAATTATTCCACATGTTTTGGGAAATATGATAATTTTGTGAAATAAATACAATAAAGAAAACTAAATATATTTTCGTTTTGAGCGAATGGGAAGGTTATTTGCGTACTTTTTACAAACTTTTTTAAAACTTGCTTCCCCTGTCAGTCTTTCTGTCGTGCTTTTGTCGTCATAATATCGAAACGGCGAGCGAAATTTCGCGCATTTTTAACCGACCAATTTATCTAGAATTAGGCACGTGAGTAAAGACTTGCCTATAAATAAATCTGTAAACTGTATATCGTAAACAATCAGTATAGTTTGTACATAATGTTTGGTTGTCTCGCTCCCCACTTGTTCTCCCTGCTCTACCTTTTAATACAGTTCACTACATCAGAGCATCTCAGGTTCTGTTAACGTTTTATTTGACCTGTCACCCACGTGCCAGTATTCAAAAGGTTAGTCTCAATCACGTGTGTTGTATCTAACACGTGATGACATCTTGGTTTCCGTTTGATCACTTAAGCGTGAAACATTCGATGTAATCGTATGAATGATCGATAATAGATTTGGTTTACCTTAAAATACGGTAAATTTAAAATTATTTTAAATATTAAAAAAGTAATTATTATAACTTCAAGGAATAAAGCATGTCATGTTTAACTTTGTACGACGGTGTGGTCGATTGGTAGAGCGTTTGGTTGTTAGCCCGTTGTTTTTTTGGGTATGGATTTAGGTTCAAACGTGTGTCTGTAAGACTCCTGTATCTCCCGCCGAGTACCGCTTACATTTGGACAGTGACATCTGTATAGCCTGATAGTTATACAAACTGAGACTTACTTTGACTAATCTTAATAGTTGTAAGTAAAACAGCAAGAAACAGATACAACTGATGTCAACTTGCGTGGTACTCTCAACTCGAATGTTTATTGCAGGTTGATTGTTAGAAAATAAGTTAGGCAAAACATTTATAAACAGCTAAATTGTCCTTAGTATGGGATGTTATTTGAATAAATAACACAGCCATTAAGTTGTAAATTGTGTTTATATATTTTATTATTTTGGAACGGTGAAACAATGGTTATTTTAAAATATAAGTTAAACTAACAGAAAAGCCCACAAAAATATGTTTTAAAAACAAACACAAACCATCAATAATAAAATAATAAAAATATTTTCTGCTTTATAATCAAAGAATGTTTGCGTACGGCAAAGGAAATAACATTAGGCATTCATTATGTGTATATCAAACAAACAAACATATTAGAGAATTTAAATGTAAAAAGACTATCAGGAACATTAACCACCAAACATTAATCCAAATCTAACAGGTGTAAATAGGATTGCATGACATCAACACTAAAATTAACCCCTTTAGACTAAAACATTTAAATAGAAACAGAATCCAGGCACACTACCACCCAGTAACACAATACTACATAGGACGAAGAATTAACGCTGTTCTAAAAGAAAACATTACCACAACACACTATGAGTGCCCAGATTTAGACCCATTTTATTTGCTGGCCAGCAGCCATGTCATCGGCCTGATTTTGGTGGCTAGACTCAATAATCTGATGTTCGTTGTGCCTGAAGACCAAGTCTGGTAGAATGAAAGAATAAACAAAAAAATAGTTTGTCCAGAAAACCCAAATAAGGCTGCTCACTTACGTCTGAGTGAAATAGTGCATTTCTAAACACGACTCTTGTGGTTAGCGGCGTAGCTACCGTAAAGTTAGTGTAAGTAATGCATAGAGTCCCAAGAAAACCAGGGTCGTTTTCCTTCTTAAAACAATAATTACAATTGAACATTTAAAAGTTAACTATGTTATATGTATAATTCAAATTATAAACCAGTTTATTTTCTACTGAATAAAACAAAAATCAAAATAAGATCCCTAGTCCTTTAATAGTGTATAGTGAGGGGGGGGGGGGGGTTCGAACAGGACCTATTCATATTAATAACTTACAAGCGTTAGTTCATTGTCGGGTAAGCCATTGAGATAATTAACCCCTAAATAAACTTAAACTTTGACTCCTGTGAGACAGGCATTTGACACCCATAAATTTAAATCGCTACAAACCTCACCCGAATTCGAATCGCCTACTCCAACCCTAACAACATGTACCTCCCTTATAATTGCCTGCTCTCTCCCGAAATTCCTACCTACTAAATATCAATTATAACACTTGAGCCAGTTTTCGGGATGCATATCTCACAAAATTCACGTGGTTTGTTTTACACCAATTTAACATGAATGGAAAATGATATATGCAGCAAAAATATCCCAAAAGCTTTATGTGCTGAGACAAACAGCGATGTCAAAGGACAATCAAAATATTATCAAAATTATGAAACCTCACCCGACTTGGAAATCCCCTACCCCACCCCTACAGACCTACGAAGTTCCGAAAGTAAAAACTAGGTACAACTGTCTTTTTAGATAACATTTCTTGTCAAAACTATAATTTTTTAAACAATTATACAATTCTTATTCACAACTTGTATCACTTTTCAGTTCACTGTACATTTCTCGCATCTCCGTCGGTGTGTAAGGATGCCCTGATATGCGACTTCTAATGTCTGACACATCATACATTTCGTAAGTAAATCGATCATTGTCTATGACCTCAACGCCAGCTTTCTTGGAGCACATCCCCGTGACGTACACATCCTCCCACCGGAACAACGGCAACCTGAGGGACGCCTGGTACAACAGCCATGACGCCTGTGCTGACAAGACGTAGGCCCCACCTGATACATAATCCGGATATCTGCTCTTAGGGTAATCAGCTTTAGATATGTACCACTTTGATTTAGTAGACCTTATTGGGGGTGGTTTGACGTATTTTGTTCCCATCACAAAAGCTTTAAGTTTAGGTTTTTTAACTTGATTTTTTTTCAAACTATCAATTAAACAGTTGAAATTTATATACATGTCTTCGTCCGCTTTGAGGATATATTTTGCCTTTGAACAGTAAGTAGAAACATACTTGATAATAGATACCGATTTTAGACTTAAGTTGTGATAACAGTCCAAGTAATCCTCCTGCAAAATATCACCATACTTGGCTGATTCTTTAAGAAGTAATTTCTGTTTTAAGCTTGCTTTTGGGTATCCAGGCTCCGGTTGACCAATGAAAAAAACTAGAATTGAGTTATGGGAGCTGACGTTAGCATAACTGCCCCAGGTCTCTCGAATCGCCTGGCGACCTTTGAAGTTATCCAAGCGCGTTGCAACACCGATGAATAGTTCTATTTCGTCGCGGCCTTCACAAGTAACATTGGGAGAGATGATATATTTGTAGTTATGTGAGTTAATGACGGGTTCATTTAGGAACGGAAATTTCTTGAGATCTTGCGCACTGTAAGTTGGCGGTGATTTTGTGGCGTTTTTCGGCTTTGTTTGGTTTGTTTTCATTTGGTTGAACCATACTCTTTGTGTAATATTACGCTCTAACTCCCAGATTGCATTGATACTTGACACTGAGAATACGGATAGGGGACTTCTTTTAGATGTATTGTTGATCAAAGCAGCAATGCCGCAGGCAAAGATTAAAGCAAAGCTAAGTTTCACATATTTGAATTGAAGCCGAGGTCGGATACCCAAGGAGATCATTCTGAAACGAGTAGGTAGAAACGTGTGTCAGTAGAGCATGTTTAAAATGAGCTTTAAAATCTTATTTATCACAAAAATTACCATCTTAAACCAGGCGGTGTGGTCGAGTCGGTGAAGCTCATGGTTCGAACCCTCGTGCAGATAAGGCTCGATAGCTGAGGACAGCACATTTTTCTAGAAATAGGTCCCCAACCAACCTGACCTGAGATGTAGATGTGTGGAAACAAGTAAAGAGATACCCTGTTGTTTTAAGGCTAAGGCTAGGACATAGGTCCCTGATCTGGCTTTGATGGACTGAGACCGAACATTTTGTTGTTTGACATGAGTGAGGTAGAAGTGTTCATAGTGATCAAGCCTGTAAGATAGAGTTAGAAACTTTGGAATCCTAGTCTTCTCTTGTTTGTTATAGTGGTTGGATGTGTATCTGTGTAGGACTTAGAAAGTCTCGATTTGGTTGTGATCAAGTAAGGGTGTGTTAAGAAAACTGTCTTCGTCTTTTTAAAGTAATAAATGTGCGATCTGCAGACCAACTTTGGAATCATACTTACATTAGTCATAACTTATAGACATACTGATTTCTAATAGTAAACTATCGATGCATACAACCATTCCAATGTATGATGTATGATGTATATGACATTCAGCCTTATGTCATGCCACCTTTACTTTCAGTAAAGGGTTTCGGGTAGTTATCTTACCTTAAGACATTCCAATGCATTGCGACTTATTTTTCTTTCACAAATCACAGTTGTTTTTTGTTTGATGAATGAAACAGGCGTGCTATAAAAAAAAATAGCACATATTTATAGACAGGACTAATTATGAGGATTGTGACATTAAAGTAAAAACAAAAAATATATGCTCTGTAACCCAAACGAGATTGGTATAAACATTTTCAAATGGCCGGTTAGCAATATAATATTTTTATTCAACAACCACCCCCGTCTCCCAACTATTCCCGATACCTAGTATCTTTGATTTTTCCCCACTGTCCATTATACCAATACTTTGTTTGAAAGTTTATGTATATATATATATATATATATATATATATATATATATATATATATATATGTATATAAATGGATCCTCTTTAAGCTTTTTACATAGTTATCAATATACCAAAGACAATAGTTTCAGTGCAATGGATACAACGTTACATTTTTAAAAAATCTCATGTGTCTAAATAATTTAAATATTTTCTCGATTTTCGTCAATCAGATTCCAACATTTTAAAAAAAAGTAGAACAAAATTACAAACACGTGCTTATGGGAAAAAACCATTTTAAACATGCATGAATGATCGACATCAGTAAGTAACCTACTAGCGACTGTGTTCACTCACTTCTTATTGATCTCCATTATTGAACGTAAAATTGATATTTAAAACGTAAGCTGCTGAAATGTTTCTTTATTTAGGTCATATTAGTTACAAGCTTTTACTTAGCTTGCTTCCTTTTGATGGGCCAAAACTGCTGATAAAAATTAAACAACTTCTAACCAATTACTTGTAAACTTGGCACGAGGTTCAATACCCGAAGACAATGTAACACGTCATAATTTTTTACCCAATAGGAAGCTTATTTATTCTAAATTTCCTATTTCAAGTAGTACTATTTATTTTACTATTTTACGCATGTTATTCGTGTTGAGTTAATGCATAATTATTTGTAGCCATGCAACCCTATTGTATTGATAGATTTAAAGTACTGAAAAAGGCATAAAAACGTTTTTATTATAAGCTATTATTTAATGATGAAAACGGAGAAAATAGATATGATTCTTTAAATACGATCCTCAATAATAAACTGCTATTTAAATAACTAAAAACACGTGGGTCGCACAATAAATTCTAGTAAGGTTTTTAACAAATAATAAAGCGACCCACGCTTTTCTTAGCCGTAGCCGTACCGTAGCCGTAGCCATAGCCATAGCCATAGCCATAGCCATAGCCATAGCCATAGCCATAGCCATAGCCATAGCCATAGCCATAGCCATAGCCATAGCCATAGCCATAGCCATAGCCATAGCCATAGCCATAGCCATAGCCATAGCCATAGCCATAGCCATAGCCATAGCCATAGCCATAGCCATAGCCATAGCCATAGCCATAGCCATAGCCATAGCCATAGCCATAGCCATAGCCATAGCCATAGCCATAGCCATAGCCATAGCCATAGCCATAGCCATAGCCATAGCCATAGCCATAGCCATAGCCATAGCCATAGCCATAGCCATAGCCATAGCCATAGCCATAGCCATAGCCATAGCCATAGCCATAGCCATAGCCATAGCCATAGCCATAGCCATAGCCATAGCCATAGCCATAGCCATAGCCATAGCCATAGCCATAGCCATAGCCATAGCCATAGCCATAGCCATAGCCATAGCCATTGCCATAGCCATAGCCATAGCCATAGCCATAGCCATAGCCATAGCCATAGCCATAGCCATAGCCATAGCCATAGCCATAGCCATAGCCATAGCCATAGCCATAGCCATAGCCATAGCCATAGCCATAGCCATAGCCATAGCCATAGCCATAGCCATAGCCATAGCCATAGCCATAGCCATAGCCATAGCCATAGCCATAGCCATAGCCATAGCCATAGCCATAGCCATAGCCATAGCCATAGCCATAGCCATAGCCATAGCCATAGCCATAGCCATAGCCATAGCCATAGCCATAGCCATAGCCATAGCCATAGCCATAGCCATAGCCATAGCCATAGCCATAGCCATAGCCATAGCCATAGCCATAGCCATAGCCATAGCCATAGCCATAGCCATAGCCATAGCCATAGCCATAGCCATAGCCATAGCCATAGCCATAGCCATATTTTAAGGAAAATTGTTTTAGTATTATCACAAATCACAACACAATATCACAAATGAAAAATTAATGGACAAAAATATCGAATAATAATAAATAATAAAGATTGGTGTAACCATACCAAAAGTATTTTCTGGTATGACAAAAAATAAAAATAAAAAGGCCACGGCGTTCATTTATACAAGATGTAGGACTATTCCTTGTAATAACGATATCGTTAAAAGGTGTACAACCTATAACATATAAGATGAATGTTCATTGTCCATCATTTCAATTGACTGTGTGATTTTTAAATGTAATAAAAAAGTTCCTAAAAAAATAATATTTTGTGATTTGTTTTCCATTTTGCAGTCATTGTGTAGGCTAAGAATATAATATGTTGCTTTAAAATCCATCCAGTAGCCTGCGATTTTTTAAACTGAGCTACCTGCCCCTAATTTCGTTTTGGTCGACGAACAGAATTTCTTCCAGGCATCTCTTCGGATGGGCTCCACCCTCCCCCCCCCCCCCCGAAGAAAGTCTGCAGCCCCCCCCCCCCCCCCCGAACGAGATGGAATTTATATAGTAAAAATATACTTTTACTAGTGTCGTTTAACAACTCCCCTTCAACCGAAAATATCGAGTGCCAACCCCCCCCCCCCCCCCCCAAAGTAAAAAGTATGGAAGAAACACTGTGGACGAAATCAGCGATCCGTAAACTGAGTTCAACCACAACGATCTTGTTATCAATAGATCTCGAGTATTTATGTATCTTATCTCCCCTTTTATTATTGAAATTAGTAATTTTTAATTCATTTTAAATATTAAATTTTCAGATTAAAATTAGCATGCTTGTTTCATCATTTAACTTCTACCATCGTGACGAATGTTAGCTCAGACGGACAATGTGAAGTGGCTTAAATTTAGAAAGCATAGCCACAAACATACATACACATACAACCCCCCCCCCCCCCCACACACACACATACACATACACACATACACACAATGAGCAAGTTAAATACAACTCTTTAATAAAAGCTTGTAAAATGCCCACAAGCCACTTGCCAGGAAAAAAAGTTAATAAATAAAGTTCACAATGTTGGTATATCTCAATTGTACATTTTGCTAATTAACACAATTCTAAGCTTAAAATACAGAAAATAAATGTATATTATATATTTCCAAGTACACATTTACAGTCATACGTATATGAATATAAAAGTGAAAATATTTTTTTTCTATCTATTAAAGAAAAAAGTACCATACTGTTACGTATTTAAAAAAAAACAACACCTACAATTCTTAAAGCTTTAAAACGTTATCAAAACAAGGTACATTAAAAGAAAATTTAAAAAATGGATACTACCTTTAATTTTAAAATCCTCCGACTACAATTTGCCTCTCTCTTTTGTGAAATGATCACCAACCAACATATGCTTAATAAGGTCATTCAAATGGAAGCGCTTTTGTTCAATATTGCGAGACGTCATGACGTCTACATAGCTTCTATAGCTACTGAAACACGTCGACCAAAACGTTGATCAAAAGGATGAAAGGACACTCAAAACAACCTTTTCATATATTGAAGAATAAAGATATTTTATTCAATTAAATATTGATATTGTTTTTTGGGCAAACGGCCTTCAGCCTAGTGACATTGGCCGCATTTGGTATATTGTGGCGTTTGCCGCATTCGGGCAAGATTCCATTCGGTAAAACTGGGCATCGGGAAACTGCATTCCAGCAAGTGTCTTTCGGCTAAAGATGTTTGTTTTGATAATTTCAAATTCTTTGACATTTTAAGTGGAAACTCGACGGTCAACCATCTCATCATCAGTTTATTAATCAACATCTAAAATTGTTTATATTTTACAAATACTTATTCTAACAAATCATTAACAGTTGAAACCTAAATTAAATCTCGTGGTTAATGTTTACCAAAAGTCTAAATTGTTGGAAGCAATAGCACCAGCTATGTAGCCTTTGCAGATCAGAAGAAGGGTTAAAAGAAGAGTATAACACACTGAACAGGTTAGAAAACAATTGGTAAACTTGGACAAAACTTAACACTTTAACCCCCATGGAGGGCTGCTACAGCCTTGCCCCTGGGCGTATCTTGCCATATAACAATAATTCCACTTCCACTGCGCTAGTCACCCATACCTCTAAAATGTTGTACCAAACCACTGTGTAGCCTCTGGGGTCGTTCAGATGTGTTATGTCTTCTATCACGTGTTGACCTTGTGACTTCAATTAGCTCATTCTCGCGTGCATCTTGTGACATATTTATATTCGAAGATCGATTTGTTTTTCCTTTAAAAATCCACGTGTATCATCGGTTTCAAGTTTAAAAGAAAATATAGTTATTAAGCTGTCCACATTAATCAAATAACAAATAGTTGGTCAACCGAATACAAGGGAATTGATTATTTTACCAAATAATAAAATGAACCAAGCATCCAAGTAACGAAAGTATCCTAAGATAACATAGTTTCCTATGTGTGTACACCTCTTAACTTTACATTACCAGTGGCATAAGCAATAACTTAAAAGACTCACAGTGGCTACATCAAATTACCATTTGCACATACTTGGTAAAAGAAGTGTTGTTTTGTGTTGTTTTCTCTTGTTTTTATTGTTGTTGTTTCCTTTATTATGCCGTGGTATTTTCCTGATCTGAATATCATTACATTAACATACCAATGTATAGCTTAATTATAATGTACAATTAAAATTCAGTTGCTTTTAAATTAGTTATTAATAAGCATTATTTAAACATCGGATTTTACAACATCGTGTTAACTGTAGTGTCTTGTACATTATTCATGCCATCTTTTTTTTTAGATAACAATTTCTCTCTATTTTTTTTCTGGCTGAGAGAAAGAATTGTCTTTTAAGTTGTAATTGTGTAGGACCTATTCATTAAATTAAAGAAGTTGGGTGTACCGTTTAAACTTTCAAACTTCAGCCATCTTTGTTGGTACTGTTTTCACCTCCAGTGATTGTATTGCGAGAAAGATGACGTAATTTGAATTATGAGGGTGACAAAATCTTTTGTAATGACAGTATCCACAGTTTTAAAAATATATGTATATGATTTAGTATTTGGTTTCTGTATCAATAACCTAGTTTTTAAAAAGTAAGAAGCTGCCTTGTAATGCCAACACGACTTACCAGTTTTAATTCTAACTTTCGATTGTTTCACAAAATATGTGAACAAAAGAAACCACAACATAAAGCCACCTGTTGTTGTTTGTTGCGTTTTGAGCCTCAACTTTGTGTTGTATACAAGCAAGCTTTGTGTCGGAAATGATTTTAGCTGGGTCATGATGAATTGAGAACAAGTCAATCCAGCTGTCTTTTTATGTGTTTGCTTTTATATTCTCTTAAGTGAGCACATCAAGAAGTATCAATGTTTTGTTTTATCGGTGCATTGATTTTTTTTTTAAATTTGTATATTTTCAAATGGTTAATTGAAATCTTTTTTTTTTATCCGAAACGTTTTTAAATTGTACGAGTAAAATTTTTTGGTTGCTTTGTATAATGTACGACACCAAAAGAAGAAATAAACAAATAAATATGTATTTAATATAATGGAGGAAATTAGTTTCTCAAAACACACAACATAAAATCAATTGGATGGAGGCGATTTGCAAACCAGTTACTAAAAAAAAAACACATTTTTTATTTTAAAACAAAACAAATCAAATTATTATATAATTAACCGAATGTTAACGCAGCGAGCTTTTAGGAAATTTAAACAACATAAAATATTGTAAGATTTTCAGATTTAAAAAAATGTTGGTCTTGTTGCTGTTTTAACACATTGTACTTGTCGTGCTTGCGTGATGCTATATGACTGAAGTCGTTTCAGATGATTTTTTTTCAGACACCCTACACGACGATGTTTCTATAACGCTGTACCTAGTACTGTAGGCAATATGGTATTTCTCTTGTGTTTGCAACAGACAGTACACGTCAAAATAGACATCAGGCATAATCTGTCTCCGTTTGTCTGATGTTTTACCTCTCGCTGTTTGTCTGATGTTTTACCTCTAGCCGTTTGTCTTATGTTTTACCTCTCACCGTTTGTCTTATGTTTTACCTCTGGTCGTTTGACTGATGTTTTACCTCTAGCCGTTTGTCTTATGTTTTACCTCTGGCCGTTTGACTGATGTTTTACCTCTCGCCGTTTGACTGATGTTTTACCTCTCGCCGTTTGACTGATGTTTTACCTCTCGCCGTTTGTCTTATGTTTTACCTCTCGCCATTTGAATGATGTTTTACCTCTCGCCGTTTGACTGATGTTTTACCCCTCGCAGTTTGTCTGATATTTTACCTCTCGCAGTTTGTCTGAATTTTTACCTCTTGCTATTGTCTGATGTTGTGTATATCACCGAAACTGTATTTGAGCGTATTGCTGTGTAAACAATGCGCATTGTTTATTAGTTGATCAGTAAAGAGATGATTATTTTAAAAATATTTAATTTAATATTTTAATAAACCTTTTAGCAATTGCAAATGTAAAACGTTTTTTTGGTGTAAAATCAAGGAAACGTAAATATAATTCGAAATGTGAATGTTAATGCAATTCATGGTTTTTTACTTTCTCGTATATACGAAGTATAGAGAAAGTATTGTAATCGTGCAAAAAAATATCGAGATTTTTACAAATCTCGACGTTTTACACCTCACTGATACGGAAAAACATAATTTTGCAATCTTGTCCGTATGTCTGCATGTGTGTGTGTGTGTCTGTGTGTCCGTGTGTAAACACGATTTTCAAAAGCCTATAACGTGAGTACTATTTCAGATAGATACATGAAATTTCACATGTAAGTAAAAGATCTAATTCTCTACCTTCTGTTAAATTTTGAGTAATTTCCGTTGACTGGAAGTACTAATTTACGCTACTTTCGATTTCTCAAAAAACTAATGTAAATTTTAGAAGTACTAATAATATTGCGCACTATTATGCGCTTTTTTATTTGGCGTTCACTTGGTGTGTAATTAATTTGTCTACGAGATTTTATTCTATTTTTAAAACTTTAAGTATTTAAAATGGATTAAAAATCATGTCTATAGCCCGAGTTCCCATCCCCTATTATTTTATATAAGAATATTCGAGAAAGTTTAGGGGAGATCACTCCCGGTTTATTTAAATCTTGTAATTGTTTTGTGTAACCCTCTTTGTGCTGACGAAAAAGCATGAATTCATAACCTTTAATAAACCTTACGTTCCGCATTTTAATGATATTAAAACAAAGGTTTCGAGTGGTGTTAGGTCTAAGCTTTCTCAACTTAATTCTTGAGGAGCTCAGTAGAATAAAATATAATATGTTTATTAATGAGAATCTATTAACTGATCTTCTACACAAATATGTTTCTATACGTTTCTACACGTCAGATGAATATACATACCAAATTACAAATCTAACGAACTACAAAAGCACGGCCATAGCTACGCGGCTTAACATCACGTATGCATATAAAAAAAATGGATTTGTGAGATCAATGACCAAACACACCGTAAAGGCGATTAAACACGAAAGTAGAGACAAGAGCCTGTCGAACGTAGCTTGACAATAGGTTTTATCATCAATTTCTTTGATAGACGTACTACAAAGCTAATAATTTAAAACGAACGTTAGAAGCTTTACCTCACACGATCAGAGTTTCTTCCAGGCATCTTTTCCGAAATTTTTTTACCGCCCCCCCCCCCCCCCGAACGAAATGAAATTTATATAATTTATATAGAAAATATATACTTTTAACAGTGTCCGCCCCCCCCCCCCCCGAAAAAAGTTTACCGCCCCCCCCCCCCGAAGATTTCAAGTGCCCCCCCGGAGAAAAAAGTCTGGAATAAACACTGCACACGATTATCCGTGCTGTAAGCGAATGGTGAGTCCATCTTATAGGCAATTTATTTGTTTCTTTTCCTTTAGTGATTGAAATATTTTGAAAATCTAAACTTTAAATAAATTAATAGGTAAAAAAAGTTAAAAATGGACAAAACAATGTATTAGCTAAATAAATACAACATCCGAGCATTTGTTTTTGTAAGAATTTTTAAAAATGCATAAAGAACGCTTTAATAACAAGCTTTTGTGTAATAATACACCGAGGCGTAGCGACCCTTCCCGGCGCCCGGGGACAAACTTTCGATTTGCATCCCCCCTCGAACTTTTCATTTGCACCCCCCCCCCCTCAAGCTTTTGATTTGCACCCCCCCCCCCTCGAACTTTTCATTTGCAACCCCCTCAAACTTTCAATTTGGCGTCCCCCTAAGGTCGGCGCCCGGGGACATATGTCCCCCCCTGCCCCCACCCCTCGTTAGGCCTCTGTAATGCACTAAAAAGTGAAAATATTATTTTTTTTAAAATATATAATACAGCACTATTTTTTAAATTAACTATTAAGAAAAACATTTCTTTATAGTAGTTTAAATTAAATAATTTCGCTCGTCCATTTTGATCTAAGACAACACGGCAACATGACAAGGAAAGTAAATAAAAGCTTGTAATATATTTTCCTTTTGTCAAATTGTGTCTTCATGGCGGCTATTAATTATTACACGCTTTTATTTAACTGTCAAGTCTGTCTAGTTGTGGTCAGTCATTCATCAGTCTGTCTAGATCGAACGTTTGAGTGAAATTTCGGGCACTTCTAACTGACAGATTTGGTTCAAAGTTGGCACGTGGGTCAAGACATGAAACCAATGCAATCTGACATTAAATTTGACATAATGGGATGCTTAATTTATTTTTTATGTATTAATTTTAAAAATTTCCAAATTAGTAAGCTGTCTTATCCAACTATTCCACATAATTATACGCGTCTTATCACATTCATGAGGTGCGCAATGGTTTTTAGGTATGCTACGTTATTGCATTAAAAAAAACTACAGTACGGAAAAAAAATCATAGAAAATGTTTTAATAACAAGCTTTTATGTAATAATGCACTAAAAAGTGGGAAGTAAATTATATTCGTTAAATATTTAATAACCCACTACTCTTTAAATTACTATAAAGAGATACATGGGTCTCTATCTAAATTACATTTAACCATGCTTTCTCTAAGCTACAGCCCACCATGATCGACGCTAACTACAGCTGCACCATGAGTGCTAAATACGACGCCCTGATCTTCGCAATGGACCACAAACTGGTACAGACAACGTATATTGCGTGGATGGACATTGGTCTTACCAAGTAAAGGTATGGGCCTACTTGGATATGATCAATAATAAACTATAACTATAGTTTAGATCTGCAATGACCCTTGTTCTGATTAGTCATCACGGTGACTAGAAACGGCCGAAATTCAACGAAGGTAGTTAAGGTTAGAAAGATTATATCTACACCAAACCGTCATTTCCGAATGAATATTCATACCAATGCTAGGGGGAATTAACATTTTTTTCACAATAAGAAACATGAGGCACTCATATACATTTTCACAGATAAATTTATTTGCGAAAGTAGGAAACTACTCGATGATAGAATGGGACAAAACTACTGAAGCTTCAGATTGGAGATCTCCCCAGATTTCAATAACAGTAAAGTTGGTTTTACTGAGGTGGTTCCAAGACATACAATGGACAGGCTCAGCCCTTGGGACTACATTAAGAATAGCTACTTGTGGTTAGCTGGTGGTAACGTCATGGGCAAACAAAAAGTAGGTGCTGGTAAAGTAAAAATTAACCTAAATTGTAACGAAGTAACTGTCACTAAAATGTAAGTCTTTACATTCAGGTATTTATCGCAGATTCTTTAACAGAAAAACTCGGATCCCCAGGTAATAAGAGCATTCGTCAAATCCTACAAAACTACAGTACAAGAGTTGCTCAAAGCCAACATGTCCAGTACAGACGAGCAAATCATTGGAGCGATGTACTCACCAGAGTTCCGGCACAAGCAGGAGTTGGACATACAAGGGTACTCGTGTGTTGATGGACAGTTTGGCCTTCACAACACCGACGCTCAGTACTTTTGTTTGAGTTATGTTTGTAAGGAGGCAGCTGAAAAGGCTAAAACAAAACTTCTGTTTTCTTGGCTTCTGCAATTATATTGGTTTTCCGTGAACTAGTTAAGTTTCATACTATAGGTTCTTTCGTTAAAAAATAACTTGATTTACAAATTATTTTCCATTACTTGATTGAAGCACACTTGGGGTACAAATGGTCGAGAAGATATCAAGCAGCTAGTAAACAACTTTTTCGCTCTTTTGGTCTCCAAAACTCGCAACAATATGAACTTTGTTAAATGATCCTTGTAACTAAGTACAAAGATGTATATACCGTCTGGGTTTATTTTGCATTTTCTTAAGATCCACTTGGCATCTTGAATTAAATTCTTTAAATACCAAGGGTTTGGAAACAAGACCTGAGATCAAACAATTTTGTCTGAAATGCCTTGCACAACAGAAGATACATAACAATCATTTCCTTGGTGATATTTTTTTTCTATCTCTTCAGCTCTATTACCATCAGTGTGCGACCTCCATACCAAATTCTCAATTGAGTTTCATTCATCAAGTCGAATAACTCTTCTTAATGCAAGTAGTACAAAATAACTCAATTGTCTCCCCTTAGTTAGACAATACGTTATAAATTGGCAACAATTGTTTTAGCCTATTTACCGTACTCAGATTAAAGGTGTTGTTTGGTTTTTCGTTGTTGTGTTGTAGTCAAATGATCTAAGAATATAGTTTTCATATCAAACGTTGCATCGACATTTGCATATGCATCAACTTTAACCAGCATTGTCTCGACAGAATATTCCATGGTAAGGCCAACACTACGAATGACTGAAATGGAATCCTGCTACAAAGGACATTCTTATACAAGAAAATAAATAAATAGGCTACATGCTTAATATATACCTAGACGCAATTTAAACAATGAGAGTTTTAATGTATACTACGAAAAAAATCGAAACTAGAGAATAGATCCATCTCTAAAATACACTCACAATCACGCAAACATACACTCATCATACACACACTCACATTTATACACACGCACATACACCTACTCATATATACAGACACTGATACACAAAATGATGCCACACTTATACACACTCATACATATATCAAAATTGTGCAATTTTTATTTTGTAAGTAAGTTTGAGTAATACAACATATCACATATGTGTTTTAATGTGAACAATTTTATACCAAACGTCACACACGTGGTTTGAATAAATAATGTCATCCCCGTGTGTAGATCGCGACGGGTGAGCGAAATTTCGGGCACTTCTAACATATTAATTTCTCTTAAAGTCGGCACGTGGGTTAAGACACGATGATACTGCAATATTATTAATGTAATATACGTTTTTTCACGCTTCAGTATACGTTTATCACCCTTCAGTATACGTTTATCACCCTTCAGTAGGCCTATACGTTTATCACCCTACAGTATACGTTTATCACCCCTCAGTAGGCCTATACGTTTATCACCCTTCAGTATACGTTTATCACCCTTCAGTATACGTTTATCACCCTTCAGTAGGCCTATACGTTTATCACCCTACAGTATACGTTTATCACCCCTCAGTAGGCCTATACGTTTATCACCCTTCAGTATACGATTATCACGCTTCAGTATACGTTTATCACCCTTCAGTATACGTTTATCACCCTTCATTATACGTGTATCACCCTTCAGTATACGATTATCACGCTTCAGTATACGATTATCACGCTTCAGTATACGTTCATCACCCTTCAGTATACGTGTATCACCCTTCAGTATACGTTTATCACCCTTCAGTATACGTGTATCACCCTTCAGTATACGTGTATCACCCTTCAGTATACGTTTATCACCCTTCCGTATACGTGTATCACCATTCAGTATACGTTTATCACCCTTCAGTATACGTGTATCACCCTTCAGTATACGATTATCACGCTTCAGTATACGTTGATAACGCTTCAGTATACGTTGATAACGCTTCAGTATACGTTAAATAGTGTCGAATATAGGAAGGTCGCTACTACATTTTCCGAATCCAATTTTAAAATTTGCTCAAGGTGGATAACTCACTCTCACATTTTGTTTAAATGGAAAGACAAGCAACCTTTATAAAACCGTGACTTAGATTTTTGAGTTGTATCCCCTAGAGTGGCTGCTGACTTAAGCTATCAAGCATCATCTACTCGAGGATTTGATCGATTTTTCGATTTAGCAACCATGAGTTTTACTGAGCCCTAAAGCTTAAAGAGAAACAATCAATAGCCATTTGAAATTTATACGTTGTTTTTATTTGTTCAGTTAAGTGAATAGTATAGAAACATCTGCTAGCAAATAAATTTGCATTCGCATTTAATTAATAAAAACTAAAAATATCTTACAGTACAAAACGAAAAAAAAAATCATTTTTTTACGTTCAGGTTTGTAAATCTGTAGGCAAAATAAATTAATTGATTTAAATCTATTTAATTATTTTGTTAAATAAAAATATAAAAAAGGGTCTATGCTTTTAACTACTGTTAAATTATTTTTTTTAAATTTTAATTATTGGAAAGATGTGATTTTCTTTCAATTAAGTATTGCCTATATCTCTGATCTGTATGGAACTTCACAGATAAACCTGTTCTGGTCTTTGTTGTCATTTCTCGTGTAGTCGCCTATCCTCCAGTCTTCATATATGTACATTAAGGTCACGCATACGGTATCATTTGAAGGCTGACCTATTGTCCAAGGTAACTCGTTTACCACAGTAACCGTCCTGTTTCTCATCGTTGGCCCCGGTGCACAAACGTTGTGTCCATCAACATATCATGGAAGAAGAAGCGGCAAAAACTATGTTGCAGCGTTCATTGGACAATTTTATGAGGTACACAACGTTTGTGAATAATGGTGACTGCAAAACCCACAACCAGAGGCATTGGGAAAGGGAAGGGGGGGGGGGGGGGGTTGGAACGCAACGGGTGACACAACTTAGAGGGGTTACACCAAGGAAAAATTAGCAATATATATATATATATATATATATATATATATATATATATATATATATATATATATATATATATATATATATATATGTATACTTTATGTATACGAGAAAGTAAAAATGGATTTAAAATAGTGCCTATATCCCGAGTTGCCGTTCCCCGTTGTGTTATATAAGAATATTCGAGAAAGTTTATGGGAGATCACTCCCGGTATATTTAAAACCACTAACACTTTAAACACAGTAGATATCGCTACAAATTGATCAATATATTTACTTAATAGTAAATAATTAACGTAATACATTTATATTTACTGAACACATTTACATTCGTATCAGTAGACCTGCGTGTGTGTTGTCATTAGTTTATATCGATGGGTAAATCCCCAAACTTCTCTAACTTTCAAACTGATATTAATGCTTACGTATTGGTAAGGAAATTTCATCGATTAACGATCATGCGCATTGCGCAACAAGGAAGCTTGCAAAACAGTCATTTGATCGATCATACAAAAACACACAGATAACCTTGACACTAATGTAAGACACGTGTTTAGTATGGGTGACAAGGTCGGAGGAGTCAGTGTTATACGTTACGATTTGTAAGACTAATTAAAAATGTTGCTATATTTATCTCACTGGGTAATTTTGTGTAAATAGAAAATAAATTGTGTAGAATGAAGTACTTTTGTTGTAAAACAAACCAACATAATCCGAAACCCTGCGCAAATGCCCAAATCAAGTTAAGTGGAAATTATTTTTACATTATAATTCAGTCTTACTTTTTAAAAAAACCATACCCAGCTACTCACTCTGTAGGCTAAACTTTTGTATCTGTAAGTCCTTGAACATTACTCGAACAAGAAAAAAGAGAAAGACGGAGAGAGAGAGAGAGAGAATGAGAGAAAGAGGCAAAGAAAGAGATTGACAATAGAGAAATAGTACATAAATAAATATACAAATATAGTTTAAATGTGAATAAAAAGTTCAAAACGTAATTGTCACTTTGTAAAAGTTTGAGTGTTTCAAAAAATATCACATCGATTTACCTGCCACTTTCTACCCTAAACCTCTACAGCAACAATATCTCCTATATCTTCTACAACCATGACCTGCTTACGCGTCACGGTGTGTGATTCAAACATTTATTGGAGTAACATTTTAATATAAAAACTATATAAAGTTATAGAGGGCCCCAAGTTTTATTTATACAATATTATAAAATCAATAGTAGTGGGAAGTGACGTATATAGATATTGATTAAATGTTGAGAGGCGGTAAGAAAATCAATATCCAATAATTATATATATATATATATATATATATATATATATATATATATATATATATATATATATATATATATATGTGTGTGTGTGTGTGTGTGTGTGTCTGTGTCTGTGTGTCGGTGTGTCTGTGTGTGTGTGTTTATGTATATAAATATCTATAAAGATTATTTTAAATTTTATTTATTTTCGAGGTAGCTTGGGCACTTGAAACTTCTGGTAGGGGGTTTTGACAGTATTGAAAGTATACATTTTCTATTTAAATTACATATAAGAGACCTTAAGTAAATGGTTGGTCAAACATTAAAATCAACACCAATTTAAACAAATGAACATGTTTAGTTTTTACTTCTATTCAGTGTCTTGAACTAATTTGTGTACTACAAATTTGTATAAAATCCGACCTAGCAGGACAGGAATTAGCACAGCGTTAAATCTAAAGATGGATCAGAGAAGACAAGACTACAAGAATAGAGAGGGGAGCGATTGTCGATCGTACCTACGTCATTACATGGTTGGTTTTATGGTTTTGTTTTTGAATGGAAAGAAAAAAAAAAGTAAGAAGCTTATTCGAATCGGAGTCTTAAAGCATATTTATGTTTAGAAATTTATCGAAAATATTTTATTACCTATATTTTTATTAATTCTTTGCATAGAAGATTTTATATTTGATAGTTTGGTTAAATAAAACTGTGTAACAAATGTCGCCAAATAAGGATAAGAAGACGAATAAGGGGAAAGACACGGATAGATATTGGTATAGTCAGTAATCTCTAATCGGGTTAATTAATACGCAGGGTGGTAATTGACACGAGGAAACCGAGCGGGGGACTAATAACAAGGTGGCTGGTTGGGCGGGGGGGGGGGGAGAGAGAAATAAACTTAACCGGATGCAAAAAAAATGATTTTTCGTGTACATTTTTGGTTGAATTTTTGTTACGTTCATATTTGTACATTTCTTATTCTTGTGACCTACTTAGGTCTTTTTGCTTTATTTATATTTAGTCTCCTGAGTTATGTATTTGTCCTTGGGAGAATTGTGAGTTCACCGGTTCATTTCGGTCAACTGAACTCCGTCGCATCATGTGATTGTATGTTTAATCCCTGGCAGATCCTCAACCAATGGTCTTGCGACCGTGAGGATCCTTGACAGATCCTCAACCAATAGTCGTAAGACTTTTGAGTTATTTCCCCTATTATTGAATGCTATTTAATCTCGGGATTTTCAAGTTCAAAAGCAGCCAGATTGACCTTTGGACCAGGAGAGGTGTGCCGGTGGTTATGTGGCCATTTTGGCAGTATTGTAATTATGTGAAATGTTTTTTCACCTTTGTAAAAGGTATTATGTGACTAGTTGTAGTTTACTGAATTTGTGTTCTGGTGTATTATTGCACCTTGTTGACTACATCGGTGATAGTTTGACCTTTATATGGATTTCTATTGTTGTAGAGGCAACAAGTCTCTTCTTGGTTTTTTGTGGTAATTATGATGCCATTCAGTTGTGTGAAGTAATGATCTTTATTGGTGTATAATATACTAAGCCACAGCTGTGATATATTGTGATTTTCTCAAACTGTAAGTTGGAGTTTTTGAGTTTATTTATTGTACTCTTAGAGTCTGTACATTTTGAACTTACCTAGTGTCATAATCTTGTACATTTATTAAAAAGGTATTGATAGTTTAAGTCGTGTTGAGTCTCTTCGATTTGTCGTGTTTTACCCCTAGACAGCATTAACGAGCTCACGGCAAGTTGTTGGGATTCCATTAGAGTGACTTCTATCGGTACCATACCAAACGAACCTGGGGTGTCCGCTCCCTCCGCGGCTGTCGGAGAGCGGCCCATAACAAGTGGGGGCTCGTCCGGGATTTTGATTTGTGTGCAAGTTTGGCACTAGTTTGAGTTTGTGATCTAGAGCTAGGTCAGAAGTTCGAATAAGTTGAACTAGTTCTTGAGTAGTTGTTTTTGTTATCAGTTGAAGGTAAACATTGTTACTTGTTAGCTATGGAGGCTTTGTTGTTAAGTCCTACTGTGGAAGCAGTTGAGAACTTAGGTAGAAAAGATTTGATAACAGTTGTCAAAGAGTTAAACCTGGAGTATACTGTTACGCAGATCTCTAGTGTGTTGAAGGACAAAGTTATTGTCTACTTCATTAATGAAGGTATGTTAGATGAGAGTCTCCTTTCTGAAGTTTTAGCACGTGAAGTGAAAATTGTTGATAGGGAGTTTGAGGCCAGACTAGAGTTAGAAAGAGAAGTTCAAATGAAGAGGTTAGAGTATGAGTTTGGTGTTATTGGCAGTAGTTCGAGGTCAGGAGGTCCTTCTCAGTTGTCTGTGGCCCAAACATTGGCCCAGTTTTGCAAATTAGTCCCTAAGTTTGATGAGTCAGATCTTGTTGTATTTTTTAATACATTTGAGAACATGGCCGAAAGTTGTCAATGGCCTAGTAACGTAGTCACAACGTTACTAAGCACTGTTTTAATTGGTAAGGCTGCCACCACATACCAGGCACTCTCTCGCGAAGTCCAGTCCGAATACAAAAAGGTCAAGGCTGCCATTCTGAAGGCTTACGAAGTAACTCCAGAAGCCTACAGAACTAAGTTCAGAAAAATTAGGAAACAACAGAACCAAACCTATGTTGAGTTCCTTTTTGAAAAAGAAAAGGTCTTTTCAAGATGGCTCCATTCTGAGAATGTCGACGACTTCGACAAACTCAGAAGTCTGATACTAAGAGAAGATTTTCTCAACGCAGTACCTGAAGAGATCAGACTACACATCTTGGATAACCGAATAACAGACATCAAAAGGGCAGCAGAATCAGCTGATACCTACGAGCTGGTGCATAAGAAGTCACAGGGTTCTGGTACCAAATTCAATCCGGTACTTCCTCTCATCAGCAACAATCCCCCTGCTGGCCAGTTGCTGCGATCTCGTCAGTCACCACAGAAACCCAGAGTCATAGCCAGGCAACGTCTGATCTGCCACTATTGTTCCAAGCCTGGGCACGTCATCAAGAACTGTTTCCTGCGACAGCGAGACAACCGAGAGTATATACGAACATCATCTCGTTACGCTCTCCCCCACCAAGCAAGTCCAAAGGTGAACCTCGCCCGTCGTGATGACACTACACCAGCGTGTCCACAGGGAGGTAATGAAGTGCACACCACTTTCGTCCAGTCATCTTATGACTATCCTCTTCACCAACCGGTTACATCAGCAGCAACCAATTGTGAAGAATCGAGAACTGTTGGCTTCACGTCATTCATGACAGATGCTGTCATCAGCAACCCTGGAGATCCAGCATCATCGCGGAACATAGTAATCCTGAGAGACACTGGGGCTTCTCAGTCACTTTTGCTGAGAGACTCATTGAACATTGCACCAGAAACCAACACCGGTGATGTCACCATCATCCAAGGAGTGGGAGCTGAACCAACCATAGTTCCACTACATAAGTTCAACCTGAGACATCAGCTCATCCAAGGAGATGTCATCCTTGGGGTGATCGACTCCATACCTGTCCCAGGAGTACACTTGCTCCTAGGTAACGACTTAGCGGGAAGCCAAGTCCACCCCCAGGAAGTTCAGAACCCGTTCTCTACAGACCCCGACGGTGAAAATGAACTGTTCTTTTGGCCGAGAATGCACAACGATGACACCCGTTATTGCAGACATTGTAAGAACTGTCAGTTGGTTGGGAATCCCAATCAAAATATTCCCAAGGCCGATGAAACCGATTCCTGTGCTAGACGAAGCATTTAACAAGATTACCAAGGACTGCGTCATCGACTTCCCAGACCGGAGAAAGAAACAACTGGTTTATCATGTAAACTCACTAACTCTTTCTCCCCAGCTAAGTTTATGTTACTTATAAGTATATCTAGTAAATTTGATGATGCTACTCTTAACAAGTTAAAGTCTCCCTAAATTGTTAAATTATCCATCTTTGACCCAGTTAGACCATCTTGAACATTTATCTTCTGATGAAAATCAGAAATTATCACAGGTAGTTAAAACTTTACCCTCCATTCTTAGGGATGGCTGGTTATTATAGACGTTTTTGTAAAAACTTTTCAGCTGTTGCCGCCATTGAAAAAGAAGCAGTAGCTTTAGTCCTGTCCTTACAGCATTTTGAGGTTTATGTCACTTCCTCAGTAAATCCAGTCATGGTATTTTCTAATCATGATCCTCTTAAGTTCACTACTAAGTTGGGGCAGAATAACAACAGAATTTTAAGATGGTGTCTATTTTTCCAAATCTTTAATCTGGTTATTTCCCATATTAAAGGAACTGATAACATTGTAGCTGACTGTTTGTCAAGAATGTAAAACAAGTTTTGATTTCACATTGATCTTGTGAAACTTTTTTGGTGAGTTATAACCATTTTGCAAATGTTATGGTTGATTGAACTGTAGCATGGTGGCTGGAGTTCCAAGCTTTCAATCAGATCAGAATGGTACGTTTTTTACAAAACTAATTACATGTTGAAAATGCCTGTTATTTTCAAATGAACCCTATTTAAAGGTGGTTTTGTATTATGTGTATTAAGTTAGTATAAAATGTATCACATTATTTAGTTGATGTTATATTGGGATATTTAAATAAAGGAATTAAGTTGTAAGTTTCCCACATGTTATATCCAGATGGATATGTTTTGTTACCTTTGCATAAGGAACTTTGATGTATTATTATTTTGGGAAGGATTGTTTCCCTTTGGTAAATTGTAATAAGGTGAATTGTTTCCCTTTAATTTTTAAGGATGTTTTTCCTGACATAGAAATTTTGTTAGTTACTATAATTGGACAATTTTTAAGTTCGATATAGTGATTGCCATTTTTGTGTAACAAAAATGCCTCTCTAAAAGGGAGGGGATGTGACCTACTTAGGTCTTTTTGCTTTATTTATATTTAGTCTCCTGAGTTATGTATTTGTCCTTGGGAGAATTGTGAGTTCACCGGTTCATTTCGGTCAACTGAACTCCGTCGCATCATGTGATTGTATGTTTAATCCCTGGCAGATCCTCAACCAATGGTCTTGCGACCGTGAGGATCCTTGACAGATCCTCAACCAATAGTCGTAAGACTTTTGAGTTATTTCCCCTATTATTGAATGCTATTTAATCTCGGGATTTTCAAGTTCAAAGGCAGCCAGATTGACCTTTGGACCAGGAGAGGTGTGCCGGTGGTTATGTGGCCATTTTGGCAGTATTGTAATTATGTGAAATGTTTTTTCACCTTTGTATAAGGTATTATGTGACTAGTTGTAGTTTACTGAATTTGTGTTCTGGTGTATTATTGCACCTTGTTGACTACATCGGTGATAGTTTGACCTTTATATGGATTTCTATTGTTGTAGAGGCAATAAGTCTCTTCTTGGTTTTTTGTGGTAATTATGATGCCATTCAGTTGTGTGAAGTAATGATCTTTATTGGTGTATAATATACTAAGCCACAGCTGTGATATATTGTGATTTTCTCAAACTGTAAGTTGGAGTTTTTGAGTTTATTTATTGTACTCTTAGAGTCTGTACATTTTGAACTTACCTAGTGTCATAATCTTGTACATTTATTAAAAAGGTATTGATAGTTTAAGTCGTGTTGAGTCTCTTCGATTTGTCGTGTTTACCCCTAGACAGCATTAACGAGCTCACGGCAAGTTGTTGGGATTCCATTAGAGTGACTTCTATCGGTACCATACCAAACAAACCTGGGGTGTCCGCTCCCTCCGCGGCTGTCGGAGAGCGGCCCATAACATTCTTTTAGTAAGTTTTTAATATTATTGGCAGCGATCCTGTATGTATTATTCAACATGTTTAGGGTTCTGGTGCATTTCATTTTCATTGTAGATATCGATTGTATTTTATTGGTTTGTTTACAGTGTTGAGGTGTACCTACTTACAATTTTTACGCTATTTTTGATGTGTTCGTGGTTTTTTACTAAAATGTTTTACAACACTCTTACATGAAAATATCATTGCATTCTTTCCTCCAAACTAAAATCAAAAGGATTCATTGTCGACTCAAACATAAACAAAACAATATAAAATAGTTTCTTTTCTATACTATTAATATTTTTTTTGTTAAATACACACATTTCACCGAAAGACATACTATTTTTTTTTATATTATTGCCCGTTCGGTTAAACGACTTTACGACATTTGACTTTTGGTAAATCGTCACCATTTTTGGAACATCCACTTTGGGAAATTTTCGTATTCAGGCAAATAGCAATCTGGAAAACTGCCTTAGGAGGAACGATATTCCAACCAGTGTTTTTCGGTTATTTTCGATACACAATTTTCTACTTAGAAAATAATCCTACGAAATTAATCGTAGGCCAACACATTTTGTTTTTTGCAGGAAACATTTAATCAGTGTGTTACCTATGTAGTTAACAATACTTTTTTTCTTCACGTGGATCGCATATTGCTGTTGATTATTAAGCTGATGCATATTTATAACAACGGCTATTTAACTGCTATGACTACTTGATATAAAACTTACAAAAATAGATATTTTAGTAGCGTGACCCGTATTTCCACATCACACAGTATAAGTTTTAACAATAAAAATATTGGTAATACTCGTCAAGGTGGTGATCTTGAGATAACGTTGATTGTGGTAGCAGTTTAAAAAAATATTTTTAAGATGCAGGTATGTAAATAATAATTATTCCGGTTATCTTTTGAGCATTATAGCGCCTACGGTAATTTTAACGAGAGCATTACAATTTTGACAGGGCGGTGATTAAACCGAGCTAGGGTTCGTACGCGGTACCCCTGTAGTAGTATAATTGGGGGCTCACGAGAGCGTCCTCAACGTCCTCGTCACTTAGGTGGTGAGTGATTAACGGTGATATTACGGTGAGTGATGAACGTACACTCAAGGCTTTCATACAACACTCGCCATTGTGTGATGGGTGATGGTGTAAGTAAACGCGTGCCCGATACCAATGATCCAAGCGCAGGCATTGTTTTGCATTTAAAAAACTCAATTTTAGAAAAGGAGGTCGCGAGTCTAAGAATATAGGAATATATTGTTAGTAATGCTTTGATTAAACCCTTCTAATATATTTTGTCAGATTTTATTTGTGTTTTATGCATTTCTACACCTTTCATCTGATCGCCATGAATCATCGGTAGTTTGTTGAGAATACTCCTGGTGAGATATTCCCTTATGCAGGGTGTAATTTGGCACCCCGTGGGTATCCCGTAAGCGCTATTGCGCTACGTGCGTTTTAAACAGTGCGATAGACTATGAATAAGGTGGGCGCTATAGTCATTCACTATTTTGAAACAGACGCGTTAAGCTTCGCCTCGGCAGGGTGCAATTTGGCGCCCAGGGCCGTCGCTTGAGCGCTATGGCGCATAAGTTCGTTTTAAAGTGTGTGATAGAATATGGATAACAAGAAGTATTATCAATTATATGCATAAATTACGATTGTCTTTCATACTTTTTTCTTTATCTCTCTTCCTATTATTACAAATGTGTTTAAACGATAAAATGCAATATTAATATATCTTTTAAGAATAGGTTTAGTTGGGTATCAAAAGGGATGAACTGAAAGTGTGATATTATCTTTTGGAATAAAAATATAACTAGAATCAGTGGCGTAGCGAGGTCGAGTGTCACCCGGTGCGGCACTTAATGGTGTCACCCCCCCCCCCCCAGAGGCGTAGTGACCCTTCCCGGGGACAAACTTTCAAATTTTCGATTTGCAACCCCCCCCTCCTCAAACTTTCGATTTGCTCCCCCTCCCCCCTCAAGTTTTTCTCTATATATTTTGCAATCGTTTGCCTTGGTGTCACCCCCTCCCCCAAAATGGTGTCACCTGGTGCGGTTCGCACCCCCCCCCCCCTCGCTATGCCTCTGACTAGAATGAGCATGAATCTCAATTTCTTTAATTTTAGGGAAAATAAATACACTAGGTCCTATTTTACCATCCTAATTATATAAACGCCTATGTCCGCACTTCTCTCTGTTCGCAATATTTTCTTCCACGTCGTCAGCATGTTCAGCGAAATGTGGAGAACTTAAAGATACGGACTTTTGTTGAAAGTAATATGATGGCCGTTATAAATGTATGAACTAAATTTCTTTAAAGAATATTCGGATGTAGAAACAGATTTCTAACAAACGCGTTTATTGTCGTGACAAGAACGCATTAAACAATGACGTCACATGTCATATGTTTACACTAAGGAAATAACACAAAACTAATGGCGTCATCTTCCAAATCAATAATATAAAGAAATGAACTATTTCATTTAAATTTGATTTAGATCAATGTACGCTATGAAATGTATACAATCCTTAATTATTTTATATAAATATTTGTCGGCTCAGCTATTTCGGATAAAATGTAATTTGAAATAATAGGGCCTATTCGAGTAACTGAAGTTTCTAACGCGCCTTCCATATATAAACTACAACACTAATTTTATATCTTTTATATCTGAACTTCCCAGATACTTGAGCTGATAGAGTAATAGTTACCATGCGGGTGGTACGGGTTCGAAACACATCGTGTAAATGTTAATTTTTTTTCAATTGTTTTTTTAGATGTGAATGATAAATCTGCCTATCGGGACTTGGCGGACCACGGGTCATGTGAAGTAGAGTTCACCCGTATTTTTCTTCTCAGTATATGGAGCGACAGTGTGGTCAGACCCATGCTCAGCCTAAATAGGTGTTTTTTAAAAGGCTAAAGCATCAAAACTACCATTAAACAGCCTGGTTTTTAACAAAATCATTTAAGTCTCTTAATTTTAAGTCTCGTAATCAGCGTGTGCATTTAATATGGTGTTGACTAATAATGTATGTAAATTTGTTTTAATTTTTCTAATAGGTATTAGTAGTCTATGTTATTTTAAACAAGTACAAACATAGATCGTATATAAAACAAACCCTTTCTTTTCGTGTGTGTTTTTTTTCAGAATCTTAACAATGTTTCATTTGAATGCTCCTGATCAATAAAATGTTTCTTTTTTAAATTTTCCGATAATTACTTTTTAAAAAAGCTGAATTACAATTCATCTTATTACTCATTTTCCTTAGATATATACAATTTCTTCAGGCATCTCTATCTTTTCTTCCCCTTTCATAAAAAAATAGAAAAACCAATAACCGCTACTCCCAATTCCCCCCCCCCCCCCCCCCCACGCACACACACACACCCCACACGATCCTCCGGACAGTTTTAAATGCCCTACCCGGAGATAAATATCTAAAGGAAAACCGCGTAGGCCATATGTAAAGAGAAAAGAGATAACAGTCACCAGAATTCCCTACGGGTACCTATGGCTAGTTATAACATAACTGTAGTGCACACGATTCTCAATAACCCTAACTTTTAGGGAATACACATATACACATCAATTGCATTATTACTCTGTTGAATTGAACCCGTTTCTCTGACGTAAACACAATCTGTTACAGACTACCTTGCCTGGATTAAATATTAGTATTAGCTATTGTAAATAGTCAAATCTTCTAGGTCAAGGCAATGTGTTGCAGAAGAAATATACATAGAAGACCTACGAAAATATCTTCATCGTAATCAATGCTAACATGTGTCAGCAAGGCAAGCATTTATTCTTGTAAACAATACTTAGCGATTCAACAAGGAAGTTTCCTTTTATACTTTATATTTAATCATCTAAAGCTCTTAAGCACCTTCATCTTCAAACAATACCAGCAACATAGATTACCTTTGCTGGAGTGGAAACAGATGTGCGTCACTGTAGGATAGTTATAAAGTCCATGAGTTAGACTGGACACATCACGACTGGCAGACGTATCCGGACCTGCTAACTTAGACACGTCCAAGCTCTACACCCAGAGTGGACGCAACAAGTACCGACGGTTGTTTAGAAGATTCTGGAATAAGAGGTGAGAATCTTAACAGGCTTCGATCATAAAGACTCTCAACAAAATAGTTCACCTTATTGATGTCAGGGGCGGAACTACTATGCCGCAGACTCCGCAGTGCGGAGACGGTGGGGGAGGGGGTGCAAGCCGTTTGGGGGGGGGGGGGGGGGACAGACAGCCGAACATAACTTATATATTTTTTTAAAATTTGGATTTAATGTTCGTGCATTTTTGCATTTATATTTGGTTTGTACAAAAAATATCGTAGCTGCGGTACTGCTATCTTTATTTTAAATTCACTATACCACTCTCCACCGCAAACAGTAAAATCCACTACACAAACTGTAGTGTAAGATACAAGCAAAGCTTATATTTTCTAATGGCTTCTGTGACTAGTTGCTCCCCTTTGATAGCCAGAAAGGGGCACGTAACACGTTCACACATTGGCATAAATAACTGTTCAACATGGTCCTCCAAAATTTACTGTTGCGAGATTGGGAAGGGGGTGGGGCAAATAAAGGGGCTCGAAAATTGTTCCAGATTTATTTATATATATAGAAAGTTATTTATAATTGAATTTTTTATCCATCGTCAAGTCCGAGTTCAATTTCGCCTCAAACACACGCTGTTGCCGGCAAAAGTCTTTGAAAAAAAAAACAATAAAAAAGTCCATAGCTCGAGAAGCCGCTAATATATGTTGTGGGCCTTCTGTTTACTTTTTTTTTTTTTTACTATTTCGTTCGTTTCTTTTTTTAGCGTTTCTTTGAGTTGGAAACTTGGTAATCTATTATTTCTTCAAAACATTTTCTTATTTTTTTTAAAGATCCCTGATAGGAAAATCTACTCCTCTCATATCTCGAGAAAAAAAAAGAATTCTAATTAAGCACGTTAAAGTTTTTTCATCTTCTAAAAATAATTGTTTAAGCTTATTTTATTGAGTTTTAATTGTTTTTTCTATGATTATCAAGAAATGATTCTAATCCATGACAAAGATATACAGGACATATTTTAAACATCAAAACAACCATAGGGAGTTAAAATATTTCAACTGATTTTTATATAGAATAAAGTCTGACGAAATATATTAGAAGGATATCACCAATGCATTACCAATCATATGTTCTTAGACGCGTGACCTTGTTTTCTAAAACTGTGTTATTTAAATGTTAACAATGCCTGCGCTTGGATAATAATTATCGGGACACGGGTTTTCCTACACTACCGCATGAAAACCTTGAGCGTATATAATCACTCACCGAAATAATGAGGTAGAACACACTTCGGTGACCACCCATATGTCAGGGACGTAGAGGGGCGCTCTCAGGAGCCCCCCCCCCCACTCCCCGAGTACAATACCGGAGAGGCGCAGCGTACGGCCCCTGGCTCCTTAAAACTAACAGGTGCCATCGTGCTCATAGGATAACCCAGAGTACCAAAGAGCATCCTGTAAACAATCATGCAGATTTCGTCATTCGCTAAAGTGACACAAATGAACAGGATTTTTTTCTTTACCACATGAAAAAATTATTTGACGTGTTTTAAACATCAGTTTGACTGATGCAATATGCTAGCGTTACTAATGGTCTATTATTAGATGCTCGATCTTAATTTCGGACTAGATCGTCTAATAATAGATGTTTATTGCATCATTCGCAAAGTGACGAAACTCAACACTAGGCTCCTTGTATTCAAAAAGTTATTTTTTCATCTTGTACAGGATTTCCTCGCGTTTCAAACTTATTTTTAGAAGCCTGTTTTAGTTTTACTGCTGAATATAGTAGTATCCCTTACTCGCTATGCAGGGCGCTCGATTAACGGATGCCAAGTGCCAACATAGTCGCTCTAAAACTCTGGGCGCCAAACCGTGTATTGACGAAAGTTGTACCCTACATGGCGCCGCCCATAAGAAACTTCAGTTTTCTTTTTCGCAGAAATATTCTCGGGAGTATTCTCATCTACTCCCTAAAGTTTCATGGCACTCGGATGAACCGCATCCGAGTTTTATTTTTTATATACCGCTTATAGAGAAAAAAATCGCTCCCCCGGGGGCACCGCCCTTGCAATATTAAACAATATTTTTTGCAGAACCCTACCATTGAGTGATCTAATCATCTCCCCAAAGTTTCATGGTACACGGATGACAGTGTGAAACAGAAATAGACTTTTATTTTTATAAACCGTATATAGAGAAAAAACAATTCGCGCCCTGCCGGGGCGCCACCCCTGCGAATTTGAAAAAGTTGTTAGCGCAGAAACCTCCCCATAAATATTCTCAACATATTCCCAAAGTTTGATGGCGATCGTGTAAACGGTGTCACGGCAATTCACTTTTATTATTTTTATATACGGTATATAGAGACAAATCACACCCTCCCGTGGCGCCGCACTTGTGAAATTAAAAATGATTTTTTACAGAACCCTTCCTTAACGTGTTCTAATGAACTCACCAAAGTTTGATAGCGATCAGATGAATGGTGTCAAACCACAATCGACTTTTATTTTAATATACCGTATATAGAGAAAAACAAATCGCGCCCTGCCGGGGCGCCACCCCTGCTAATTTTGAATATTTTTTTTCAGAAACCTCCCCAGGAATATTCTCAACAAGTTCTCAAAGTTTCACGGCGATGTTATAAGTGGTGTCGTAATGCATAAAAGACACACACACACAGACAGACACACAAAAATTGCTTTTTATATATATAGATAGATAAATAGATATATAGAGAAAACAAATCGCGCCCTACCGGAGTGTGAATCTGCAATCGACTCTTATTTTTTATATACCGTATATAGAGAGAAAACAATTCGCGCCCTAGCGGAGCGCCTCCCCTGCGAATTTGAAAATGTATTTTAAGCAGAAACCTCCCAAAGAATATTCTCAACATATTCTCAAAGTTTGATGGCGCTCGTGTGAATGGTGTCACTGTAATTCACTTTTATTATTTTTATATACCGTATATAGAGAAATCCCGTGGCGCCGCCCTTGCGATATTAAAAATGATTTTTTTACAGAACCCTTCCCTAAATTGCTCAAATTAACTCCCCAAAGTTTGACGGTGATTGGATGAACAGTGTGAATCTGCAATCGACTCTTAATTTTTAAATACCGTATATAGAGAGAAAATAAATCGCGCCCTGCCGGGGCGACACCCCTGCGAATTTGATTTTTTTCCCGCTAAAACCTCCCCAGGAATATTGTTAACAACTTCCCAAAGTTCGACGGCGATGTGATAAGAGGTGTGGTAATGCATAAAAGACACACAGACAGACACACACACACATTGCTTTTTATATAGATTGATACAATATCATTTTTTAGCATTTCTTTACACATTTAACTCTACATAATAATACTTAATCTCGTAATGTTTTTTTACACCATTTGATTATTTGTGTTATCAAAGAGACAGTTAAAACTCAAACTTAACTTTCAATTTTTTTAAATTTTTATATTTGTTTGCTTTGTTTTTGTTGTTTTTTTTTAAATTGATCTTTTACACTTAAAAAAATATGAATTAACTTTAATGTCTTAATACCATCACATTAGGATTTGCTAAAATTTAAGTTATTTAATTTGTTGATTGTTGATTTGTTGATTCTTGATGTTTATACTGGCCGAACTGTTAATCAGTTAAGTGCATTGTAATTGTATTATTCAAATACATCAATGCAATTGTCTTAAATAGCAAAAGACGTATTCAAAGGAACTTAAAACTATATTGTGGGTTTTAATCACATTTTACTCTAGAAGGTGAACTGATTTGCATGTAATAACTTAAAGATTTAAACTTGTTTTGGGACACATACCTTAAACATTCCAAATCGACTTCATTTTTTTATGAACCTCTATCACATTTTTAACGCCAACTATATACATTTCATTACTATAGAATGCACATAAAAAACATTGTTTTTTCTTGTGAAAACCAGTATTAAAAATAGTAGCCTACACTTTATAAAATTTCTGATTGATTGTTGAGTTATGACTTGCTCACAGATAAACATTCAACGTTCTTTAGATATGGCGTTGACGAGTTCAAAGCTAAATATCATTTTTGTGTTGGTCTTCTGTGTATCTCATGCACAAGGTGAGTATCTGTTACATTTATATTTTTATACATTTTTAGATACAGTTTTATACATTAATTAAAACAAATAATAAAGAAAAGTTGAAATAACAGACCGAAATTGCTCTTTGAATAGAAAAGTTTATCTGTCTTGTCTATAATAATTTTGTATTGATACAAATGATTGTACCTGTCTTGTCTAAAATAATTGTGCATTGATAAGGCTTTGTCTACCTGTCTTGTTTAAAATAATTTTGTATTGATGAAGTTTTGTCTACCTGTCTTGTCTAAAATAATTGTGTATTGATAAAGCTTTGTCTACCTGTCTTGTCTAAAATATTTTTGTATTGATCAAGCGTTGTTTACCTGTATGGCTAAAATGATTTTGTTTTGATCAAGCTGTGTGTACCTGTGAGAAAACTCCGCCTAGTGGAAATTGTGTTTGTCAGTCTGACAACTCAAATCCTGCCCAGTGTAAAGGTGAGAGATTTGTTTCATACTGTTATAAGATATTATGATAAGGTTTATATATTATCTAATTACTCCTGTTGTTTGTAATGTATCAAAAAATAGGATGTCGCCTAAGATTTTAAACTTCATTATTGTTCAAGATGACTTAAACATTTAAAATACTTTTATATACCTTTAATTTAATACCAATTTTATTTATCAAATGTAATTGGTAGAAAAAGATGTGTGAACAAACGCGTTTATTTTTTTAAATCGCTAGGATGATATAAGTGATTTTCAGTGATATGGTTGGGTAGTTTTTTAAGGAGTATTGTTGTGAAGCAATTGATCGTTCACTGCCGTTCAGCAGAAATGTGTTGTCTGCTAGACTTGTCCCCATTAGTTAGTTTTTTAACACGTTTTTATTAACTCAGCTTCGCGTTTGTGTGTTTGTTGTTAAAATTGACATCGAAAATTAGCCCACTTCTGATTGCTCTAGAGACCTGAAATTTGGCATGCATGCTACTTTCGCCTAACAATTTCAGATGCAATCATAAAAACTAGCAATTAGTGACCGTAATTAGCTTAATTTAATTACGCCCCAAGGACCATAAAATTGTGGACATGATTTCTAAAAATACCGACAAGACTTGAGGCCTATTGACACAGTTACTTCGGCCCCAATCGATGTGAGCGCGCTGGCCGTGATCGTATAGTGGTTAGTTTTTTATGTGTAGCAACGGACTATAAAGGAGAACGGACACGGTAACACATTGTTAACGGTGACACGGTTGGTACGCTGGGCATGCTAAAATACACATAAACACGTTTTCCTTAACTCAGCTTCGCGTTTATTTGTTTGTTTATGGGAGATTTGATCACGTGATTCGTGAGTAGATCTCCACGCCAGCAACGTAAATTACACCCTTTCTCTGTTTAAAGCGTATCGGTCGCTCAAGATTTTTTTTGTCCGTGTATTTAAAAACACTTAGTCAAGTCATACTTAATCAAGTGATTAGATAAAGTAGAAAATAAACTATATAAAAAACTTTTTAAAAACCACGTTTTTCATGTGTAGCAACGGACTAAAAAGGAGAAAATAAAATACTTAAAAAAAAACTTTTAAAAAAACCACGTTTTTCTTGTGGACTGAAAAGTAGAAAATAAATTTTCATACATTTGATGACAAAAAACGTGGGTCGGGCAGATGGGTCGGGAAATTTGATGGTGAACGTACCCACGTTTTTTGTCATCAAATGTATGAAAATTTATTTTCTACTTTTCAGTCCACAAGAAAAACGTGGTTTTTTTAAAAGTTTTTTTTTAAGTATTTTATTTCTTGATCAAGTTATTTTTTATAGGTTTTGTTTTTACCATGTATGATTTTTTAATCATTAATGACATTAGTTTAGTAGAATGCAAGTTAAAATTTTCTATATTTTAAAATACACTTTCAGCATGTTTAATAAATATAGCTTACTTTTATTATGTTCTGCTCGATATTATTAGCGATTAGACAAAAACAATGGCAAGTTTGCATCAAACACGAATCGTTCATTGTTAAAACTTGACCGGTATTGTTGAATAATACGCAAAAATAACGATTTTAAGTATATATTTCTGAAATGTCCATGAAACAAAAAAAACGGAATCACGGTAACGTCACTTTCAGCAGCCTTAAATTACCATACTTAACTTACTTAATCCTCATCACTCCCTGTGGAGTATAGGGCAGCAACAAATCTCCGCCATTCCGCTCTGTCTTTGGCGAGCCACTTTAGTTCATGCCAGGTTTTGCCAGTAGCCTACTCTTCTTCTTCCATCTCTCTCCTCCATGTTCCTAGTGGTCTTCCTCTCTTTCGCTTCCCAGGCGAAGTCCACTACACCGCCATGTTGGGGAGTCTTCTTTTGCTCATGCGTAGGACATGGCCCAGCCATCTCCTCATTCGAACTTCTGAAACAATGTCGTTTAATCCTGTCCTTCGCCGTATTTCCTTGTTCGGGACTTTGTCGTCCCACGTTATTCTGAGGATACGTTAGAGGGATCTTTTTAAATTTCCATGACGACGGTAAAAAAAGGGTCAAGCGACTTGCTATCATCTCTCTCTCTCTCTGTATATATATATATATATATATATATATATATATATATATATATATATATATATATATATATATATATATATATATAGGCCTATATATATGAAATTAATAATACTGTAATGAGCAATAATTTTTAATATTTATTTTAGCCTGTGTATGTGACCACATAACGAAGTATGGGAATGGGCCTTTACTCTGCTCTTGTAGACCTGGCTATGCAATCAGCAGCATAGATCGCAAGAAGTGTGCAGGTAAGTTACACATCAGTTTTTATTTCACTTTGTGTGTCTAAACAGGTAAATGATATTTTTTTAATGAACTCGCGTCTTTACTATATCTATACCATTCCTTTTACACTATGGCCATAGTTACGCCAATGATTTTATTACACTGCTTTATTTAATTTGGAACTGAAACAGCTAGTAAAACATTGCATTTATTTTTATCTTTTCCTGCTCGTGCCCAAGACGCGTGGGAGAGATGAAGTAGAGTTCATCGGTTTTGATAAGCCCGTTTCGGGAATACTTATCCACGTTCTAATAAATATAACCCGGGATCCGGACTTTAAACTTTCGGGTTAGGAGTCGAACGCCTTACTATCTGACCAGGGTGTTGACAGCTTTATCCTTAATAATAATCTAAGTCGACGAATACATAAATCAGGCTTACTGAAACGATACAGCTTGGCTGTACATGTGACTGAATTGCCATGTCCTTCTAAAGATAAACTACCTGACAGGATTCCTATTGTTAATATGAAGTGTATTCACACAAAGAAGTACACTTTGGTTGAGTCATATAGATTTACTTCTTTCTGTAATTTGTATCAGACTTATCAGACCACCCAAACCAGCTGTTTTTAACTGTTTTGGATGTACCGAACTCCACCAGTTACATATGTGCCTTCACTGAACCATTTTCAATTATTATATTGTACGCATTAATGAATTCCGATCGTGGATCACAAGAGTTTCTCCGGACCCCTGAGACTGACTCAAGGAACCCCAGGGATTTGAACCCCAGTGTTAGGGGGTCAAGCTTTACGTGACACAATTCAATATAAATAAATGAGTACCACTATGATCACTCACATCACATCGTGAATCACTTAGCACAATGTTTTCTTCGTTAAATTTGTTTTCACTACTGTCCTTATTTAAATATGAATACAAATATCCCGAATGAGAATCACTGACCAAGACGAAGCAATCTTTCTTATAAGACTGAGGAGAACTTAATCTCTCACTTAATCACCTAAGCTAGACTACATTACGACAATCAAGACCGAGCTCTATTTGTACGCATATCGTCTTTTTCAACTGATGATCAATTGTTTTTAGGCTTGCGTTTCTATAGTATTATTTTTTAAAGAATTAACACAGAATTAACACAAAGTATGCATCACTACATTATCTATTAAATAACCTTACTAAAGTGGAAGAAACAACCACGCTATGGGTATTCTAAAAGTAGTGCATTATTATATAATTTTGGAAATTGTTTATTTTCTACTTTTAGTGCTTTATTATATCAAACTCGGTTATTAAAACTTTGTTTCTATTTATTTACTATGATTATAATTAATACTGCCATTCTAGTAGTAAAAGAGTATTTCCTCTTGAAAATACAAATTTCAGACATCGATGAATGCAACGGTCCAGCAGGAAATCCGTGTCAGCAGATTTGTACAAACACTGTTGGCAGTTACTCGTGTTCATGTAGTCCAGGTTATGCAATCAGTAGTGCGAATTCCAGCACTTGTGATGGTGAGTAGATTTAAACCTTTGTCGTCTTCAGACTAAAGTATACCTTTGCTGATACTTTTCGTTTCAATAAACGAAATATGATGTAGTGAAAATCTAAAAAAAAATGATACGATATGACACAATATGGGGCGTATGTATTATTTAGTTTAAACTGGAGCGGCGAGTTATTCATGAGTAACTGTTCTTGCTTCTTTCAATTAATTATTCCTAAAAAAACGTGTTTCATTGATTTATGTATACCGAAGAAGACTACAAAGTCCTTAAAATGTTTCCGCAGCCCATCTCCCCGAATAGAACGCAACTGGATATAGTACACTATTCCATTTTTGACGTCCCCAGGGTGGTGGGGGGTTCGAAAAAAAATCGCTTTTTCTGTTTGAATTTAACATAAACGATATAACAATGTAAAACAAACATAAACACGTATTTTCTATGTAGAAAGTGAAATTAAAACAATTTCGCAGTTTGTAAAAAAAAAGCATTGGATTTACACCTACAACGAGGTCACCTAAAAAATCAGTATCGTCAAGCTATTTAACGATTTTTTTTTTACCTCCCCTCCCTTTCGACAGTCAATCTTCTTCATTAAAAACCAAGACCCAAACCTAAACTGACGTCCCACCTCATAATTGTAATTTAAAAAAAAAAAGCATTTTTTTTTCTAAAATATTTACTGAACATTGTTATCGTTTAAAAGGCCTGGATTGGTTTTCTTTTGCAATTTTTAAGAAAGCTAAATTTCGGCGGTTTACACGTAATCGAGTCGGAAAAAACTGGGCTTTGCCATTCTGTCCGTGTGTGTGTTTTTCAGACATCGACGAATGCAAAGATCGTTCTACACCTCCCTGCCAGCAGATATGTACCAACACAATCGGTAGCTACTCGTGTTCTTGTGGATTTGGATACAGCGCCCTTACACCAGACTCTCGTGCGTGCATTGGTAAGTTACCATTGACGTTAAATATATTGTATTGCAGCTTTATATTACTAATTCTGAAATATAAAACTCAGTTTTAGAAAAAGTTGTATCTATATATATATAATTCTCTTCTGGGAGACGTTAGAAAACAAGCTGCAAGCGCGCCTTGCAGTCCCCTCTCTTCCTCTCTATCGCTACCACCCCCACCCCTCTCACATGATCTGGTGAGCTGTGGTTCACACTAAATGTTTACGTTTTACAATCGTAGAGCCGGGTTTGGTGACGGCTATTAGGGACAGATAATTTAGTTTGAAGCGATTTTAAACTTAGAGGATGTAACTAAGAGGAGGTTGCTTTCACCGGGGGGGGGGGGGGTAGTGTTTTAAAGCAAATATTTTCAGTGGCAGCGTCGGTTCTGTCGAATTCACAAATTATGAATTACTGAAAAGCAGAAAATAAAACAACAAAATTGCGGCGTATGATACGCCGCGTTCGTAAAATATATTCCCTATCAGTGTAGCATATACCATTGGCATAGGCAAGTGAGGGTTTATATATATATATATATATATATATATATATATAAACATACATACATATATATATGGGTCCATGGAAGTGGTTATAACCACCCCCCTTCCCTAACCCTCCCTTGCCTATGCCAATGGTATATGCTACACTGATAGGGAATATATTTTACGACCGGGGCGTATCATACGCCGCAATTTTGTTGTTTTATTTTCTGCTTTTCAGTAATTCATAATTTGTGAATTCGACAGAACCGACGCTGCCACTGAAAATATTTGCTTTAAAACACTATCAGTAGCTCGTTAAGGACGATAACCCCCGCCCTCCTTTACTCAACCCCTACCCCACACTCCCCCCCCTCCCCCGTGAAAGTAAACTCCTCTTAGTTACCTCCCCTAAGTTTAAAATCGTTTCAAACAAAATTAATTATCTGCCCCTAATAGCCGTCACTAAACCCGGCTCTACGATTGTAAACATTTAGCGTGAGCCACAGCTCACCAGACCATGTAGGGCTGGGGGTGGTAGGGAGCGCGCTTACAGCTTGGTGTTTTCTATCGTCTCCAAGAAGAGAATTATATATATAGATTACGATGACGTTTTAGATCGAGCTGTAACAGAAACTTCAATAGAGGAAAATACTTTCGAAACTTTTTAAATTATTTTTTTTGTTCAGTTCCGCCGTAATTTTATAACGTAAATGTGTATACTTCCGTACAAAAGATTTTTTTAAAGTAAATTGTAAACATAAATTAACGATTTATTTAAACAAGACTTGTTTTTATCAATTCAGCAACATGCAAAACTGTAAACAGCAGTGACCCTCGACCTCTCGTGAACCTGAACTCGAGAGTTCAAGTCATGTGTGACACAGAGACAGACGGTGGAGGATGGATCATTTTCCAAAGACGTGTTTCTGGTACTGTAGATTTTTACAGGAACTGGACGGAATACAAAAATGGGTTTGGTGATTTTATTTCAGGTAATTTTTACCTGGGCAACGAGAACATTTATCTCTTAACTTCAAACCGTCAAACCGAACTAAGAGTGGATATGATTTTCAAAGGAACACCATATTTCGCCATGTATTCCAGCTTCAACATTTCTAGCGAGTCAGATGGTTACAGACTATATGTTGGTGGATTCACGGGAAATGTCAGGGACGATCTAGACAACCACAAATACATGAAGTTTTCAACATTTGACCAGGAAAATGATCTATCTATCAAAAATAACTGCGCGCTAAAGTTTCACGGAGCGTGGTGGTATAATGACTGTTACCTGAGTAATCTTAACGGCATATACGGTGCAGAGAACACAAAAGGCAACAACTGGATTCCTTATTTAGCCTTATCATTCACCGAAATGAAATTAAGACTTCTTTAACATGTACAGAATAAAGGTAACGATGCTTTAAGTTATTATAGTTACAATTAAATGTTAGTAGCTTTAAAACCTTAAATGTTAGTAGCTTTAAAACCTTTTGTAAAACATATTGTGACCTGCGATTTAAAATGGAAAGCTTGTTATACAAGATTTAATTTGCTTCATAAAGGTAGAGTAAAGGTAAAGTTCCCTTTTTAAAACTGACGTTCTATAGGGCAAGTGAAAAAGAGTTCACTTGTTTCTGTGACCATAGTGGTCAGCACGATACCCAGCCGCCATTACTTTCCCTAACGCGAGTTGGGTACCCATCAGAGTTGGGGGGACTCAGGGACGGTCTACTGCCTTGAACCCGGTTTCGAACTCGAGACTTACCTCCCCTATAAAGGTAGAGATTAAAAACATAATCTACTTTATACATGATGTTCCCACACAAACCATCTTTAACTTTGTAATTATAAATTAGCCTGTCGCATCACAAAGGTAAAAACTTGCCACTTTTTTTAGAATGGGCGAATCGAAAATTTTAGATCAATGTTACAGGGGTTTCTGTGCATGCCACAATAGACCATAGGCACGGGAGTGTACAAATGGAGATGCCTTTAAAGAAAACATGAAGATAATTAGTTAAAACAAATGATTTTGCTAAATATAAATCTTATTTTGCCGTGTGAATTTATTAATTAACTTGCGTGTCTATGTTAATGTTATTACAGAGTAAACTGTTTTTTCAATCAATCTGTTGTTTTAATTCAGAAAATTAGTCTACGTGTGTTTAGTGCTTGTGATATGAACATTTAGGAAGTGTTACAAAGACTAAGAGTTCTGTACACATATACTAAAATATTAACTACAAAAATATGTGTGTCAAATGTTTACCACACTGTCTATATGTACTGTCTATGTAACAACGTTTTAGGGGTCATCCATAAATGACGTCACGCTTTTTTGACGATTTTTACCTCCCCCTACCCTCCGTCACACGTCGTTACAAACAGCAAGACCCCCCCCCCTAAAATGACGTCACACTTCAGCCTACAAACCCCCCGCCCCCCTCAAAACTGCTGTTGATTTTTTCTAAAAACATCGATATTTTTCTAAAATCTTGTCAGAACTCTGTCAACTTAGAATATTTCGATCAATTCCTATTACTATTTATTAAAACTGTTTTCTAAAACGCGAAATAACGGCTAAAACTCGTTTTCTAACATTGCTTTTTTATAATGCAAAAGTGTGACGTCACTCCATCTGAAGATCCACCCTCCCCTTCATCACACATCGTCACAAAATTACGGATCCCCCCCCCCCGTCCCCCTACGAGTGTGACGTCATTTATGGACGACCCCTTAGTGATGTTAGTTGTATGTTTAAATTTTTAGGGTTACTGCATTTAAAAAAAATTCGATTATGATATTGTAATATTGTATACAATTATAGGTTATAAACGGACGGAATTTTATCTTAAACTCGAGTGTTGCAGAAAGAATAGTAAAATAAAATAAGTCGTTCATCAATTTAATTTTATGTAGAATTAAGTTACTCTTTATACAATGATAACATATTTAAGAAAAAAGAGACTTTAATTGCAGCGAAAAGATGAATTGTGGTGATTGTTGTTTTTATGTAGTAACTTGTGTAGTACTGTTCGTCCCTGTTCAATCCTCGTAATGTGAGTCATATTGTCACGTGTCATCATCCCGCTTATACTTGTTTATGCTTGCTTGTGTGCGTGTATATAAGGTGTGTGACAACCGGTTTTGCATGCATCATTCCAGTACTTTTCATCTATACCTTAGTGTAGGTTTGTGCTGTGCATTTTATTTTTGTTGCAAGTGTATCGTAGATTTGCATACCTTTTTGTGTTTGTGTAAACAATGTAGATAGGACTATATCAAACTTCTATTTGGTGTTTAGTGGGCGTTTGTTGTTTTCAGTGTTGTGTTCTGTAACCTGTGTGTGATTTTTTGTCTTATGTGTTGTGCTCCACGTGTCAATGTGTACACAGCATAACTGTTATTAATACTTATTTCAATGAATTTTAAGTTAACTATTATTAATACTTAACTTAAAATTCATTGAAATATGCGAAGCGCAATTTTTAAATAGAATTAGAGCAGTCATAGACAAACAATAGTAATAAAATAATCAAATTAAGTTGCTTTTCTTGTCTCAATATTTGTGGATTTTTCAATGTGTATTTTATATATAATTCTTAAATTTTCATTTGTTTTAATATTTGCTTTGCAGAGGGATTTATATTTGTTATTTTTAAACACATTTTATATCAACCTGGGCTTACGTTTCTTAGAATTATACATTTCTAGACTTTTACTACAAAGAAGGCTTGTTTGTAGGCCTATTTGTTTTGTGGTTATTATACAATGTGGAATAAACTTTTTAATTTAACATGTGTTTCCTTTTAAAATTTATTTTCAAATGCAAAAGCATTTAATATTGGCGACGCTTGCCTATATAAACTAACAGATTATTACCAACCTCTTCTGCTATGATCTATATTGTTTTATAATCATATATATATATATATATATATATATATATATTTATATATATATATATATATATATATATATATATATATATATATATATATATATATTAGTAACGCATATAAATTATAATATAAAATGTGTGGAATAGCCATTGCTTCAATAGTAGGCCTACTTCAAAAGTGTTACTTTAATTCCTTCCAACATGGATGTGTCTCCAAAAAATAATTCCATTTATGTAAAATAATATTATGTTAAAAAATATGATGGGTGTCACTACAAAATACACCACGTTTCATCTTCACCGGTCAAGTATTATGCAAATTAGAACATGTGTACTCATTCTTACAATGTAAGACAGAAGAGTAAACTTAATATAAAACATACATGTTGAGACAAAATAATCTTGAAAAAAGCTGAACTTAAAGTGAGAAATGCACTGTTTATCAATGCAAATCATTATATTAGATATTTGTTTATTTCAAAATCACCTATTTCTAGTAGCTACGAAACAAAATTTTTCATTTGGGCTATTTGTTATTACTCCTAAAATAGGACTACAAATTTAGGCTAAGAAGTTATACTGGCTAATTTTTCAGTTTATTTAAGCAATCATTTAAGCAATCACATTATAACAGTAGTATTTTAAAAAGTCGGTAAAGGTATCTTTTATTAACTGGTAATGACGCAACCCAATAGATATACGAAGGACGAAAACAACAACAGTAAAATGAAAAGAATTGATGTGACAAAGTGTGGAAGATATACAACGCATGAGCGACCTTGTTGGCAAGTCAGGCTGCTGTTATAAACCGATTTGATTCAAAAATATGTCAGGGGAATTGAGGCGAAATAAATGTTGAATACATCAACAATTCTAAATTATGGTGTAATACATGTCCTTGATTGAACTTTATTAATAATGTTGTTGATCCGAGTTGGTAATGCCGTTTATGGTGTGTTAAATGTTTGTAAATTTATGTTAATTTTTTTTTATAGTGTTTCACGTCATTTATGTGTTCATAGTTTAAAAAATATAATAT